>NW_028088997.1:0-532 GCF_014824575.4 Sturnira hondurensis
ATACGGAAGTCCGACAACAAGGAACCCTTCAACCGGGACAGTAAGAGGGGCGGAGCCAGCAGCGGAGCAGGGTGGGGCAGGACAGAACCCCCGACCTAGGCGAGTAGGCAGCCCAGACTCAGTCAGGGTGCGGGGCAGACTGACCAAGGTTGCACATTCGTGTACAGTGAGACGGACCACACAGGCCCCAGGGGGCGAGGGCTGACGGCGGTGGAACACTCCCGTGCAGTGGGATGAAACGCATGGGCCCGGTGATGGTGGCAGCTGCCGCACCTGTGGCTGCGGCGTGGGAGGCAGCAGACGGGACGCCATTGCTCCTCGTTGACCCCGCCCCCATATACAGGGTCACAACCCAGCGACTGAGTTGCCCTGCTCTGGTGAACACCTAGGGCTCTGATCCTGCTACTTAACCGGCACGAACAGCCCAAAAGATGGCGCAAGAAGAATTCAAACCCCCAGAGCCTATAACTCTAAGCGACTGAGAAATTGCCAGCCTCTCAGAAGCACAATTCAAGACACTGTTTATCAGGAT
>NW_028088998.1:0-516 GCF_014824575.4 Sturnira hondurensis
ATAATAATCATTTAATTTTTTCTACCCATTATACACCAAAAATATTCTTTTTAAAAATATTATATTTATTTATCTTTAGAGGGGAAGGGAAGGAGAGAAGGAGAGAAATATCAATGTATGGTTGCCTCTCGTGCGTCCCCTGCCAGGAACTGGCCTGCAACCCAGGCATGTGCCCTGACTGTGGTTCGCAGGCCTGCGCTCAATCCACTGAGCTATACCAGCCAGCTACACCAATAAGTCTATCTCAAACTCAGCCATTTAAATTCCTGTGCAGTCAAAACTAACTTTGTTTTACATTTTCTTTTGTTTTTATTACACATATTCTTTTCCATATTTCTGCACCATCTTAATATTTATAATCTTAAAATTATATATAAGAAACTATCCTGGCTTCTTATAGTTGAATAAATATGTTGTATCAAAAATTTTGCCATTATAAATAACACTGCTATAAATATCTTGATAGCAAGTCTTAAAAGAAATTATCTAGAAGTAACTCAGAGAAGGTGGGTTTTA
>NW_028088999.1:0-766 GCF_014824575.4 Sturnira hondurensis
CTGTGGTATCAGCTGTAATCTTTCTTCTTTCATTTCTGATTGTGTTTATTTGTGTCCGCTCTCTTCTTTTCTTGATGAGCCTACTTAAAGGTTTGTCTATTTTGTTTATCTTTTCAAAAAACCAACTCCTAGATTCATTGATCCTTAGAGTTGTGTTTTTATTCTCTATGTCATTTCATTCTGCTCTGATCTTGGTTATTTCCTTTCTTCTACTTGCTCTGGGCTGTCTTTGTTGTTGTTCCTCGAGTTCTTGCAGGCATTGAGTTAGGTTATTTGTTTGAAATTTTTCTGTCTTCTTTAGGTAAGCCTATATTGCTATGAACTTCTCTCTCAGGACTGCCTTTGCTGTGTCCCATAAGTTTTGGGTTGTTGTGAGTTCATTTTCATTTGTTTCCAGAAGTTTTCTGATTTATCCCCTAATTTCCATCTTGACTCATTCATTGTTTAATAGCATACCATTCAGTCTCCATGCTTTTGGGTGTTTGGGGTTTTTTTCCTTTGGGGTTGGTGTCCAATTTCAGTCCCTTGTGATCAGAGAAAATGCTTGGTATGATTTCTATCTTCCTGAAGTTGTCGAGACTCCTTTTGCGTCCTATCATGTGGTCTATCTTTGAAAATGTTCCATGTGCATTTGAAAACAATGTGTATTTAGCTTCTTTGGGATGGAGGGCTCTATATATATCAATTAGGTCCATTTCATCTAGGGTGTCATTTAATATCTTTGTTGATATTTTGTTTGGAAGATTTGTCCATTTTAGACAGTGGG
>NW_028089000.1:0-1559 GCF_014824575.4 Sturnira hondurensis
TGTAGAAAACTTCTTTAATTAGAAGGCCTTCACAAGATGAATCTACTTATCTGCAAATGTATTTAGTAGTTAAGGTATTGCCAATTGAAATAGTTGGTAGTATCAGTGTTATAGTAATAGTATTTAATCCTATCAGCAATTTATTTTTTGTAATAATTCTGTAGTGAGATTTACAGAGTGATCGTGTAGTTATGCCAATAGTTATGGTAATGATAATTCTTCTACTGCATTTAGAAGCTTAGACATTTCACTTTCACTCAGTTCATATCTTTCAGAGATAAAGCTCATATTTAGATTTTAATAAGAATAACTAAGTCATATGCATAATATAAAATATCCAAATGAAGTTGGATTTCATTTTCCAAGACATTTAAACTGCCTCTTTTCTCTAGCAGCATGTTCCATAAATGTGGGAAATAAAATATCAATAGATAAATGTTACTTTTCCATGAATCTTTATGTTGCATTTAATTTAGTTTTTTATATTATTTGTTTTAGTTCAGAGGCAAAAAGGTACTTAGAAGAAGTGCACATTAGAATCAATATGTGTAACTGTCTGTGTGATTTCAACTAACATGATACTCTGTTGATTCCTGTAAGGCTAGTCAGTCATATAATATTGATATATACTATGTAGTTTATATCTAATGTGTATGAATTATTTTATTTTGCATTATTTGTGTGCATTATAGATTACTTTTTAAATTGTTCTATATTTTTGTTTTTAACACATTTTTACTTAACTTCTATTGATTTTTTCCATTACCATTTAGTCCCCTTAAAACCCCCAGCGATCACCACACTGTTGTCCATGTCCATGACTCCTTTTTCATGTTTGCTTAATCTCTCCACCCCCTAACCTCCCCACCCCACTAGCTGTCAACTGCTTTCCGTTTGTGAGTCTGTCTCTGTTTTGCTTTATGTTAGATTCCAAATGTGAGTGAAATCATACAGTATTTCTTTTTCTCTGACTTATTTCACTTAGCACAATATTTTCTAGGTTCATCCATACTGCTGCAAAGGGTAAAATTTCCTTCTGTTCTGTGGCCAAGAATTCCATTGTGTAAATGTCCCATAGTTGTTTATCCACTCTTCCACTGATGGACACTTGGGCTGCTTCCATATCTTGGCAATTGTAAGTAATGTTGCAATGAACATAGGGGTACTTACATTCTTTTGAATTAATGTTTTGGGTTCCTACACATGTATTACCAAAAGTGGGATCACTGAGTCAAGAGGCAGATTCATTTTTAATTTTTGGGCATGGAGGTATCTCCACAATGGCCGCACCAGTCTGCATTCTCACCAACAGGGCACAAGGGTTGCCCTTTCTCTATATCCCCTCCAGCACTTGTCGTTTTTTGATTTATTGATGGTAGCAATTCCGATAGGTGTGAGATAGTGTCTCATTGTGGTTTTAATTTGCATTTCTCTGATATTTGTGATCTTAAGCATCCTTTCATATGTCTATTGGTCATCTGTATGTCCTCTTTGGAGAAGTGACTATTCATGTCCTTTGCCCATTTTTAAAATTGGGTTGTTAGATTTTTTGATGTTGA
>NW_028089001.1:0-810 GCF_014824575.4 Sturnira hondurensis
AAGTGTCTTTCTCAGGATTTCTCCCACAAAGGTGCCCCATGGGTCTGGCAGACCATTTGCAGTTCAGAGCCATCGAGTCCAGATGTTCATTGAGGACAGACCACACTATGCCATGCGGGAGACCGGTGACATACTCAAAGTATCCAAGTCGAGTGTCGAGAATCATTTGCCTCTGCATGATTACGTGAATTGCTTTGATGTTTGGGCTCCACAGAAGTCAAGCAGGAGGGGGGATCTTTCTTGACCTCATTTCCACATGTGGTTCTTCTCTATGGAAATATATGGAAACCATTCTGCTTGCAAGCAAATTGTGAGGGAGTATGAACTGTTGAAATTTGAGAATAATGTGCATCGAGAGAGATTGTGGGCAAATGAAGGAACCACCAGCATCCCCTCCACAGGGCGGTCTTCATTCAAAGGAGGTGATGTTGCCTCGGTGGTGATACCAGAGGGCGTCCTGTAGGGGGAGCTCCTTGGAAAATTCGCAACACGTGCTGCCCCATCAGACCAACCGCAAGCACTGCCTGTGGGAAAGAGACGAAGCAGTAGATGGGAAAGGTTCAGGATGAGATGGGAGTGCACGTTTCTCTTTAGTGACCAGGGAAAAATGGTTCCAGCCTGGCCGCGCAGTCGTGATTCATGATTCATTCGTAGTACTCACCGGACCTTCACGTTCACATTGCTATTCAGTTCGGTATTCCAAATTTCTCTCAGTGGAGAGAAATTTGCATTCTCTGAAAGACTGCAGAATTCACCTGGAAGAGCTCTGTGCTCCTAAAGGTAACTGTGCTATGGAACGATGGAACAGGA
>NW_028089002.1:0-1705 GCF_014824575.4 Sturnira hondurensis
TTATGCTGATTGGCTGTAGTGAGCAAGAAGTGGCACCTATTCTAGTTTTATTGATAAGGCCCTCGAGTGTCAGGGGGTGAGATGCAAATTTGATGAAAATTCAGGAACCTTTTACCCCAGTGAAACTTCTAGTGGTCCGGAGGCATGGGGCATGTTGAGACATCCATTCTAGAGTGGAGGATAGATAGTGGGTCTGATCCCTCCCACAACCCCCAAAGTGGCACAATGCCTGGTAGGCTTTTGTGGATTTGGGAGGCAACATATTTCTCACTTGGGGGTGAGTTACTCTGGCCCCTTTCTTGAGTGACCTGCGAAGCTGCTAGTTTCGAGTTGGGCCCAGAACACGAGAGGGCTCTGCCAAAAATCCAGGCCACTGTATAAACTGCTCCACCACTGGGAGCAACGGACCCATCAGTGGTGCTTGAAGTGGCAGCACCAGACAGGGATGCTGTGTGGAGCCCTTGGAGGACTCTAAAGTTGAGTCACACCACAGGTCCGCAGGATTTGGGACCTAAGCCCTGATGTCTCCTGTGGGTAGCGACTCTCCCTTTGAAAGACAGCTCTTGGCCTGCCACTGGGCCTTAATAGGGACTTAACACTTACCAGGGGCTGCTAAGTACAGGCCACCATCTGACCTGAGCTGCGAGTCATGAGCTGGGTGTTATCTGACCACAGAGTTAAGGATGCACAGCAGCGCTCCATCATCCACTGGGAGCGGCTTATATGAGAGTGGACCCAAGCAGGCCCTGAAGGCCACATATGCTACATAAGGAAGTGGCCCACATATCTGTAGTGCTCATTCCTGGGCAATATCTTCTCTCTCCCAGCCTATGCCTGTGGTCTTATGGAGAGCTCCCTATGACCAGTGGCTGAGAAAGAGAAAACCTGGGTCTAGTTTACAGATGTTTCTGCGTAATATGCAGGGGCCACCCCAAAGTGGACAGCTGTAGGACCACAACCCTTTTTTGGGACATCCCTGAGAAACAATAGTGAAGGGAGATTCTCCCAGTGGATGGAACTTCAAGTACACCTGGTTGTCCAGTTTGCTTGGAAGGAGAAATGGTAAAGGTAGCTAATTATCCGGCTGGATGTTCAGGGACTTGGAACACAATTGGAAACTTGATAATATACAGTTCTGGGGAAAAGATATGAGTGTCAACCTCTCTGATTGGGTGAAAAATGTGGATATTTTCATATATAAAAGATATTTTATCTTTTGTAAATGCTCATCCAAGGGTGACTTCAGCATAGGAAGATCTTAATACTCAAGTGTATAGGGTGACCTGTTCTGTGGATACGAGTCAGCCTCTTTCCCCAGCCACTCCTTCTCCTCGTCACCACCCAATGGGCTCATGAACAAAGTTGCCAACATGGTGGGGATGGAGGGTTTACACGGGCTCAGGGAGATAGACTTCCAGTCATCAAGTCTGACCTGGCTCTGGCCACCATCAAGTGCCCAATTTGCCAGCAACAAAGATCAACACTGGACCTGTCTCATGCCACCATCCCCCAGGGCCAGGTACATGGTGGCAAGCTGATCATGATAGACTGCTTCCACATGGTAGGGCAGCACTTTGTTTTCACTAGAATAAACAATTATTCTGATACAGATTTGCTTTCCCCGCATGCAGTGCTCCTGCCAAATCTACCATCAGACTTGTAGAAGGCCTTGTCTGCCATCATTGTGTTCCACACAGCATTCCTT
>NW_028089003.1:0-895 GCF_014824575.4 Sturnira hondurensis
CCCGGGCCGCAGGGCGTCCTTTCTCCCCTCGGAACACCCCTCGCCGTCAGGGGGGGACGGGGGCGAGGAGCAGCCACCTCCTGTGGAAGTGACGTGATCGCGGTCATTCCTGCAGACCCAGGGGCCCACGAGGGTTAAATCGCGGTGCACAGGCGGGGTTTCTCCAGCGCAGCCCCTCGGGGTCTCGCTTTTATCTCTGCGAGGATCCGGTCTGTGGAAATTTGGCGCACATGGTTTTTGATCTGAAAAATAGAACATTTCCACATGTTCCTGCGCATTTTCGAAGCCCGGAGAGCAATGCCACATTCACATCCGAGTCTGGAGGCACAACAATCTGATTCCTCTTAAAAAGCATCCAGGCAGGGTTTTTCCCGAGACGTGCAGGACGGGAGGGGGAGGCCGCGGAGACCTCGCCGGGCTGGGTGACCTTGACCGAGAGGGCAACGGCAGTGTAGGAGGTGCCTGTACCCAGGCCCCATCCCGCCCTGTGGCGGTAACTAGCAGGCAGCCTCTTGGCCGGGCTCTGGGTTCGCCACCGTCTCAGCACATTTGGGGGACCGGGAGGAGGTGGAGGTGACAGGGAGTCAGGCTGGGGAATCCAGGTACCCCAAGCACTCCCCACCCTCCCCCAGCTGAGTCAGGAGGACGCACGCAGGCCAGCAAAACCTGCTGGCCCACCAGGCTGACTCTGCAGGGGGCGGAGGCCAAACACCTCAGGAGGTGGAATTGGAGTGGGCTGTCTGCAATCTGGAAGTTGGTCGATGGAGGGTTGACTCACTCCCATGGCCAGCTGCCCGTCCCTCTCTCTCCCTCTCCCTCTCTCTCTCCCTCTCTCTCTCTCTCTCTCACCAAGCATACGGCCCTCGTGCACATCTGTACACATGTGAGGGACACA
>NW_028089004.1:0-565 GCF_014824575.4 Sturnira hondurensis
ACCCCAGAAAACCCTAGAGTTTTACCCTTCCCACCCATATCTTGCTTTATAAGAGTTTGTATGGTTCCTCTCAAAACCTTCGCCAGCATCTGCAACTTTGGAGCCCACGATGGGTCCCCAGGAAGCTTCTGTCAAGAAGCAGGCCTCCTGGCCCCAGCGGCCTGTCCTCGTACCTGCAGGTGCCAGCGTGACACTTGATCAAAGCAACCACTCAGCCCGCCTGCATTTCAGGAAAAGCCGGAGATGCCAGACAGAGACCAGTCCCGATCTTTCGGAGAAAAGGCAGCAGCCCTTGGGAGCCCCGAATGGGCATTCCCGGTGCCACAGTCCGCGTGCTGCACAAACCTCCATTTCCCCACCTGCAACCTCGGAGTGCTCATGACAGACAAAACCACCTCTCACGGTTGAAACTCAATCCCTCCACACTGAAGGTGAGCCGCCGCCCTTTGGTGCGTTGGAAATGTACTGATTTTAACCGTTGCCAGAGGAGCTGGGCACCACACGGGCCTTGCAGACCCCGGTTCCGAGGGTTTACTTTGTCTCTGCCAGTCGCCCTGACACCACT
>NW_028089005.1:0-918 GCF_014824575.4 Sturnira hondurensis
CTAATCCAGGACAAGTGCCTAAGGGATCAGTGTGAGGGAAGGTGCAGTGTGGTAGGTGGTCCGGGAACGGGTCTCAACAGATAGAACATTTACAAAAATACTGCCTGCAAAGGATCCCAGGCCAACGGAGCAGCTAGTGCAGGGAAGAAAAGAGGTGTGGCGTTGAATTGTTTGAGGGCCACGCAGATCTTGTCTCAGCGTAGAGGATAAGAATGGAGTTCAGATAGATGCCTAGCAACCTGGAAATGCAGTGACAATGATCCTACTTGAGACACTGGGGACTTTCCTGAGTGCAAGTGTGTAGTTGTCAGCTGTTGGGGTGTTCTCTGTTCTGATTATACTTTGCTAATTTTTAGAAAATAAACTCCAGTGGGGCCCTGGCTGGTGTAGCTCAGTGGATTGAGCACAAGCCTGCGAACCAGAGGATCGCGGTTCGATTACCAGTCAGGGCACATGCCTGGGTTGCAGGCCGTTCCCTGCAGGCCAGTTCCCAGCACGGGACGCACAAAAGGCAACCATACATTGATGTTTCTTTCCCTCTCTCCTTCCCCTGTAAAGATAAATAAATAAAATCTTTAAGAAAATAAATAAATAAACTCCAGTGGGGAATCCCCTCAGAGATTACTTCATCTCCAAGTGAGAGAACATGGTAGATTGGCCAGAGAGGAACAGGAGTCAGGCGTGTAAGATGGGTGGTTGGAGAAGTATTTTGAAACAGGAGTTCTCAGTGTATTTGAAATGGGCTAGCGCTGAATGAAATGAAGCATGAATATCTGGCGTGAGGCTTGAAGAAGGACTTTTTAAAAGATTTTATTTATTTTCAGAGGGAAAGAGAGGGAAACATGAATGCCTGTTGCCTCTCACATGCCCCCTACTGGAGACCTGCCCACAACCCAGGCGTGCACCCTGACTGAGAAT
>NW_028089006.1:0-3975 GCF_014824575.4 Sturnira hondurensis
AACCCTGAACCTAGAACTCAACCTAAACCTAACCCTGTCTTTAACTCTAACCGTAAACCTAAACCTAACTGTAGCCTTAGCCATGACCTTGATACTAATCCAAATGTGGACCTAACCCTAACCATAACCCTAGACTGAACCCTAAAACTAACACTAGAGCTAGCAATATCTCTAGCTCTAACCCTAAAACTAACTGTAGCCACAACCCTAAACCTAAAACCAATCCTAACCCTAGGTATAAGCCTAACCCTAGACCTACACCTAAGCCTAGCCCTTACCCTAACTCTAGACCTAACCCTAACACAAACCTGAATTCTTTTTTTTTTAATTTTATTTATTTACTTATTTTTAGAGGGGAAGGAGAGAGGGAGAGAAACATCAAATGTATGGTTGACTTTCATGCGTCCCCTGCTGGGAGTTGGCCTGCAGCGAACCCGCCTGCAACCCAGGCATGTGCCCTGACTGGGAATCGAACCACGATCCTCTGGTTCGCAGGCCTGTGCTCAATCCACTGAGCTACACCAGCCAGGGCACAAACCTGAATTCTTCCTGTAGCCCTTCCCTAACACTACGTATAAAATTAACCCCAACACTCACACTAGACCTAGCATTAACTCTAGTCTTAAATTAATCCTAAACCTAACCCTTAACAAAACCTTAAGCCTAACCGTAACTCTAACTCTAACACTAACCCTAACCTTATCCCTAGCCATGGCATTAACCCTAAAATAAATCATAGTCCTGGCCCTTACACTACTCCTAGGTCTAACAATGACCCTAGCCTTAACCCTAGCCCAAAATTTACCATAAGGAACCTCACAGCTACTCCTTCAAGAGGGGAGTACCTAGGGGAGGACAGGCAACACTGTCAAATACCAAGAGACTGGAGTGGACTGGCGACCATCTCAATGACACGGCCCACATATCCGTGCCTATCGAGGTTTTACTATATATATTTTTGGCACACAACTTCTGCTTCAACTTATTAACCTTCATTAGGCAGTAAACAGAAAACAATACACAAAGAACCATTAGAAAGACTCTAAGTCAGGCTCTATGACCCAAAAGGCCATAGATCTTTGGGGAAACAAACTAATTTTCTGTGCTAGACTTTATCATTGAAATAAAAGCGATCTTACCATAGCAGGCTTGAAAGGGTTGTTAGAAATCCTTTCTGATTCCAGATCATCTGGGAACCTGCTCTAGCTGGAAAGGGGCTACACTTCCTCCCCCATGAGGGGTGCTCATGCTTCAGGAGATTTGAGCCAGGAAGAACTCCTCTCAGAAGAAATGGGGACTGGGCTATATCAGGAGAGCTGCAGGGTGTGCGTCCATTACTCCTTCTTCCCTGCGCAGCTCTGAGCCTTTCTATGATAGACTCCAAAGAGATCAGCACGGAGTTTACTTTCCCTTCCCCTGAGGACACTTACCTGTTTCTCACTATCGGACCATGGTTTTGGGGCCGAGCAGAAAACAGAGGCTGCATTTGCTAGCAGATACATGCTACCTCTCATTTTGGCTTTCATTCTGGAGCTTGATCACGGGCCTAAGTCATGGAAGACAGATAAACTTCGGGAGCCCAGGCAGAGCAGATCCCAACATCTTTTCTCTTCCTGAAATAAATTGTAGCTGTTTGGCCTGTGAAACCTATTGTGCACTGTCCCCTAATGCAGTTGGCAGAAAAAAATTCCCATATACAGGATAAAGAAGAGATAAAAATTAAGAAAAGGAGGAGTCCATCAGCTGACAAATTGAAGATTCTGAGTAAATTCATCTGAACAAAACTGCAAATACAAGGGAATACAAAAATTAACAGAAATGGATATATTTACATTTTTCGGAGGATTTACACAAACTTCAGGAAATGCAAATCACATAGCAGCCCTGATCACCCAGATGAGTTCATCATTACGGGGGTGGTCTTGCATGCTGCCTTACCCCACACTGGTTTCACATGTGGGTGCTGAGCTATGTTTCCCCAACTCCAGAACCAGTTCCCTGAACCGCTCTCTTTCTGCTGGGTTATGACTGCTATATATCCCAAAGGGGTTGCCACTTGCTGCTCCCCTATATGACCCAACCTGGGGAGATAATTTTGAAATGCATCAAAACACACAAAGCATTTTGAGAATCAGCAAACGACGGGCATTTCCAGAGACACACATTCAGGGAAAAAGTCCATCTAACCACGTTTCGGCCTTCAAGGAGCCAACATTTTCAGGGAGGGTCTCAAGCCCCTCCCGCTTGGTTCAGTGCTGAATGTCCCGCAACTGCTGCAGTAGCTCCAGCTGCAGTTTATCAATTTGTCCCAGTAACTTGGTAGACAAAATCCTATGGTGAGGTTGAATACCACTCCAGGAGGTCAGTACACGTGGACAACACAGTGTGTCGCAGTCTGTATGGAGAGAGTCTAATGGGTGGAGGTGGGTCATTTCCAGAGAAGCCTTTATGACCATAAGGCTTCGCCGTCCTCCCTGGCAGTTGGAAAGCTCCTTCTGTGAAGTTAACATAAGCATACCCTCTTCCCCAAGTTAACAGATGAGAGGAGCCTGCCAAGGGCCATCTCCTAAAGGACCTGTGTATACAACCCGAGGGTAAGGTGGCTTCGACTCTACTGCCTGAAAATATTTTTCAAGTGGAGTAAAAGGCACTATGTGGTCACTTAGAAAACTATAGGTCAACATAGCACAGAAGCAGTTGATGTGGGGGAGGGCCCGTGACTTAACGTTATTGGTTTTTTAAAAAGATTCTTAAAAGTATGATGAGTGTATTCCACCACTAACTGAGCATTGGCATGGTAGGCCATCCTGTGAGAAGAGATGCACATAGGGCATCAGAGTTCAAATTAAATGAAATATGGACGGGTTCGAATTTTCTAAGGACAGCAGAATGAGTGACATCTGCTTTCCAAGTCACTTGAGAAGTTAGTCCTTGAGATTTCATTTCCATAAATGGGGGATTCACACGGACTCCAGATTCCTGTGGAAGACAAGAGAAGGCACCGAAAGGCTACTCCCTCAACAGGGGAGTGCCTCGTGGTGGCCAGGAAACACTCTGAAATAGCAGGAGACTGGAAAGGCCTGGCGACCCTCTCAATGGGAGGGCCAGCATATCCTTGCCTAGAGAGGCTTTTGCTTTTTCTTTTTCCCCCTCAGGACTTCTGGCTCAACTTAGGAATCTTCATCAGGCAGTAAACGGAAGGCAATACACAAAGAACCATTAAGAAAGCTTCTAAGTCAGGCTCCATCCCCCAAAAGGCAACAGAACTTTGGAAAAACACACTCCTTTTCTGTGTGAGCCTTTGTCATTGAAATAAAAGAAATCTTAGTAAAGTAGGCTTCAAAGCCTTGGTAGGAATCCTTTCTGATTCCAGACCATCCCGGATCCTGCTCTAGCTGGCAAGGGGCTACACTCAGTGCCCCATCCCGGGTGCTCAAGCTTCAGGGGATCCCAGCCAGGAAGAATTCCTCCCAGAGGACATGGGGACTGGCTATATCAGGGTAGCTGCGGTATCAGGGTAATGCTCATCATTACTGTCCATTACTCCTTGTTGGCTGCGGAGCTCTGAGCCCTTCTATGATAGACTCCAAAGAAATCAGCGCTGGGTTTCCTCCCCCCCTCCCGGCCCCTGTGGACTGTTACCTGTCTATCAGTATCAGACCAGGGTTTTGGCGCCCAGGAGAAAGCAGAGGCAGCCTTTACCAGCACGTGCAAGCTTTATCTCTTGTGGCTTTGATTCTGGAGCTTGGTCACTATTCCTAAGTCACGGGAAGCAGTTACACTCCCTGAGCCCGGGCAGAGCATTTCCCAACATCTCCTTCTTTCTGCTGCTGAAATAAATTGTAGCCGTTTGGCCTGCGAAACCTACTGTGCACTCTTCCCTCATGCAGTCACCAGAAATCAACTTCTATATACAGCAGAAAGCATACATAATAATTAACGCCAGGAGGACTCCACGAGCTGCCAAACCCAAGA
>NW_028089006.1:4336-30078 GCF_014824575.4 Sturnira hondurensis
AAGAGATTCTTAAAAGCATGATGAGTGTGTTCCACCACTGCCTGACCATTTGGATGGTAGGTCGTCCTGTGAGAACAGATGAGCACAGGGCATCAGACTTCAAATTAAATGAAATATGTACGGGTTCGAATTTTCCAAGGAAAGCATAATGAGTGACATCTGCTTTCCAAGGTACTTGAGAAGTTAGTCCTTGAGATTTCATTTCTGTAAATGGGAGATTCACTCGGACTTCAGTCCTGTAGGGGAAAAATCTACTCACTGCACGGCTACTCCGTCCATTGGGGAGTCCCTCGGGGTGGCCAGGCAACACCCTCAAATAGCGGGAGACTGGAGCACACTGGCGACCCCCTCAACGAGAGTTTCCTCATACCCTTGGCTTGGAAGGCATTTCCGTTTCTTTTTTTTTTAAATGGCAAAGGACTTCAGGTTCAACTCATTAATCTTCGTCAGGAGGTAAACAGAATATAAAACACAGAGAACCATTGATGAACCTTCTAAGTCAGGCTCTATCACCCAAAAGGCTACAGAACTTTGGGAAAACATGTTCTTTTCCTGTGGTCGACTTTCTCATTTAACTAAAAGCAATCTTAGCAAAGCAGGGGTAAAGCGGTTGATAGGATTCTTTGTGATTCCAGATCATCCCATATCCTGCTCTAGCTGGCAAGGGGCTGCACCGCCTCCCCCATCATGGGTGCTCAGGCTTCAGTGGATTAGAGCTAGGAAGCGCTCCTCCCAGAGGATATGGGAACTGGGCTATGTAGGAATAACTTGGGTAGGGGTGAGGGTCCATTACACCCTCTTGGTTGCAGCACCCAAAGTCCTTCTATGATGACCTCCAAAGTGATCTAGCATGGGTTAGCTTTCCCCTCCTCTGAAGAGTCTTATCTGTCTCTGAGTATCTGGCCATGCTTTTGGGGTAGAGGAATAAGCAGAGGCAGTGTTTGCAAGCAGAGACAAGCTTTGTCTCCTTGTGGCTCCCATTCCACGTCTTGCTCACTGATCCTAAGACATGGGAGGCAGTTACACTTCCTGAAACCCAGGAGAGCATTCCCAACATCTCCTTTTTTCTGTTTCTTAAATCAATTGTAGCTGATTGGCCTGTGAAACCTATTATGCGTTGTTTCCTCATGCAGTCACCAGAAAACAAGTTCCATATACATCATAAAGCACACATAAAAATTAAGACAAGGAGGAACCCATGAGCTGCCAAGACCCAAGCTCCTGAGTTCACTACTCTGAAAATTGATACAAATGCAAGGGAATACCAAAACTAACAAGTCTGGTTACATTTTGATTTTCGGGAGGATTAACACAGAGTTGAGGAAATGCAAATCACAAAGCAGCCTAAGTAAAAAGCAAGCCTGATCCTCCGTGGGAGTACTTCTTTAAGGTGGTGGTTTGGCTTGCTTACTTACCTCACACTGGTTTCCCACAAGGGTGTTCAGCTACGTTTCCACTTCCCGAAAAGCGGTTTTCTGCTCACCCTCCTTGGGTTTTGTTATGACTGCTATAAATCCCAAAGAGTTTTCCACTTGCTGCTCTCTTATATGACCCGACCCTGGAAAATAATTTGAAAATTTATCAAAGTACACAAAGTGTTATTAGAATCAAAAAAACCACCCCGGCAGCTCCAAAGACCCACATTCTCAGAAGAAGTTCATCAATCTCAGTTTGGGGGTTCAACGAGCCAACATTTTCCCGAAGGGTCTCAACAACCTCCTGCTTGGTTAGGCGTTGAATGTAGCTTCAGCTGCTGAAGTAGCTTCAGCTGCAGTTTATTGATTTGTACCTTTAACTTTGTAGAAAATGTCCTAAAGTGATATTGAATACTGCTCTAGGAATTCCACTTCAGGTGGATGACACACAGTTTGCCGCCGTCTGAATGGAGAGAGTCTAATGGGTGGAGGTGGGTCACGTCCAGAGAAGTCTTTACA
Source organism: Sturnira hondurensis (assembly GCF_014824575.4). NCBI lineage: Eukaryota > Metazoa > Chordata > Mammalia > Chiroptera > Phyllostomidae > Sturnira > Sturnira hondurensis. The sequence goes on from NW_028089006.1 coordinate 6,271, forward strand.
GTGATAAGGCTTCACTCTCTTGGCTGGCAGTTGGAAAGCGCATTTTGGAAAGCAAACCAAGCATACCTTCTTCTCCACGTTAAAAGTTCTACAGGACCCTGCCACGTGAAATTTTCTAAAGGACCTTTATATAAAATCTGAGGGTAAAGTGGCTTCGACTCCCTTGTCTAAAAAATATTTTTCAAGTAGAGGATAAAACAATACATCGTCATTTCGCAAATTATAGGTAAACATGGTGGAAAAGATATTTTGGTGGGAAGAACTCACAACTCCTCCTTTTAGTTTTTAAAAAAAAAAAACATTTGAAAGTATGTTGTGGCTGAACCACAATTGCCTGACAACTTAGAGTGTAAGGTGCTCCTTTTAAAGCGAGGTATATAACACATGAGCGTAACTATGAGTGGAAAAATGAATTTTCCAAGGACAGCGTAATGAGTGACATCTGTTTGCCAAATTATTTGAGAAGTTAGTCCATGAGTATTAATTCCTGTGATTTGGAGATTCACAGAGTACTGAGTCCTGTGGAGGGAAAGGGACAGATTGGCTGCAACTTTAGAGTGGAGAGCCTCAGAGAGTCCTGGCAAGTCTCTCAAGGGCATAGAGTGCTGACCCTTGCATATACAGGCTTTTACTGGGTTTTTGTCACAGAACTTGAGGTAAAACTTATTAAGCATTTTCAGACAGTATACAATAGATAGTTTACAGAGAGCCATTAGGGCATCTTCTAGATCAGGCTCTACAAAGGAGAGTACCCCAAAAAGGGTACAGAACTTTGAAAAAACAAAGTCATTTGCTACCCTGGCCTTCATCACTTAAGTAAAGCATTCTTAGCAAAACAGTCTTCACAGGATTGTTAGAAATTATGTCTCATGCCAGATTACCCCGGATCCTGCTCTAGGTGGCAAGGGGCTGCACAGCCTCCCCCATCGCATGTTTTCAGGCTTCTGTGAATTACAGCCAGGAAGCGCTACTCCCAGAGGACATGGGGACTGGGTTATGTCAAAATAACTGGGGTGCCAGGGTCAATCACTCCCTGTTTGCTGCAGCCCCCCAAGTCCATCCCTGATAGCCTCCCAAGTGATCATGCCTGGCTTAGCTTTCCCTTACTCTGAGGACTCTTACTTGTCTCTGAGTATCCCACAATGCTCTGGAGTCAGGAAAGTAAGTCGAGGCCATGTTTGCTATCAGAAATAAGCTGTGTCTTCTTGTGGCTCACATTCCAGAGGTTGCTCACTTATCCTTAGCCATTGGAGACAGTTAAACTTCCAGGACTCCGCCAGAGCAGGTCACAACATCTCAGTTTTATTTTTGAGGTTGTCGTTGTTCTTTAAAATCAATTGTAGCCAATAGGCCTGTGTACCTACTATTTGCTTTCCTAAATTCAATCACAAGAAAACAACTTCCATATAAATCATGAAGCACAAATAAAGAGTAAGACAAGCATGAGCTCAAGAGGTGGTAAGATCGAAGCTCCTGAGTTCAGTCTTTTGAAAAAATTTACAAGTGCAAGGGAATACAAAACTAACAGGTCTGGTTACATTTTAATCTCTGGGTGGATTAGCACAGACTTCAGGAAATGCAAATCACAAAGTATCCTAAGTACAAAGCAGGCCTGACCACCCTCAGGAGTGCTTCTTTACGGGGGTGGTTTTGCATGCTAACTTACCCCGCACTGGTTACTTACATGGTTTTTGAGCTAAGTTTCCATGTCCCGAGAGGTCCTTTCCTACATCTCTCTCCTTGTTTTTAGTGAAGATTGCTCTAAGTCCCACAAAGGCTGCAACTTACTCCTCCCTTTTATGACTGGGGCAAATAATTATCAAATGCATCAAAGTACACAAAGCATTATTAGAATTAGTAAACAACTGGCACCTGCAAACACCCACATTCTCAGATGAAGTCCATCAAACCAAGTGTTTGGATTCAACCAGCCAACATTTTCATGGAGGGTCTGAAAAACCTCCTGCTTGGTTAGGCACTGAATGTCCTGTAGCTGCTGAAGTAGCTCTGAATGCAATTTACTGATTTCTCCCTTTAAGTTGGCAGAAAAAGTCCTGAGGTGATGTTGAATACTGCTCCAGGAATTTCACTTCAAGGGGGTTTAATAATCCCTGGAGAAGTCTGGATGGAGAGAGTCTAATGGGTGTAAGTTGGTCGTGGCCAGAAAATCATTTTCTTTGACATGGCTTCAAACTTCCTGCCGGCAGTTTTAAAAGTCATTCTCGAAAGCAAACACAAACATACCCTCTTGAACAAGTTGAAAGTTTTACAGGACCCTGCCAAGTGCCAAGTCCTGAAGGACCTCTATCTGAAATTGGGGGTAAAGTGGCTTCTACTCTTCTATCTAAAAATGTTTTTCAAGTAAATTATCAAGCAATATGTCATCATTTAGAAAATTATAGGTAAACATGGCACAAATTAAATTTCGGGGGGGAGGACTCATGACTACCTCTTTAGTTTTTTTTAAAGAATTTTTGAAAGTATGATGTGCTTGAAGAACAATTGTCTGACAAGTTGGACTGTGAGGTGCTCCTCTTAAAGCGGAGGTATGTAGGGCATGAGAGTATGTATAAATAGAAATATGAACGTATTTGAATTTTCCAAGGACAGCATAATTACATCTGTTTGCCAAATTATCTGATAAGTTAGTCCTTGAGGATTAATTCCTGTAATAGGGGAATTCACACACACTTCTGAGTCCTGTGGATGGAAAGAAACGAATCAACTACACCCATTAGAGGGGAGAGCCTCAGTGCCTCCTGGCAAGTCTCCCAAGGGCAGAGCGTGCTGACCCTTGCTTGGACAGGCCTTTACTGGGTTCTTGGCATAGGACCTCAGGTACAACTCATTAAGCATTGTCAGGCAGTAAACAGTAGACAGTATAAAGAGAGCCATCAGGCCGTCTTGTAAGTCAGGGTCTATCAGCTAAAGGACTATAGAACTTTGGGAAAACAAACTCATTCTCTACTCTGGCCTCTTTCATTTAACTAAAAGCATTCTTAGCAAAGCAGTCTTCACAGGATTCTCAAATTCTGCCTTATTACAGATCACCATGGTCCTGCTGTAGCTGGTGAGGGGCTGCATCCCATCCCCCAACAGAAGTTTTCAGGTTTCTGTGGCTAGGAGCCAGGAAAAGCTTCTCCCAGAGGACATAGGGACTGGGTTATGTCAGAATAACTGGGAGGCTGGGGTTAATCACTCCCTCTTTCTGTGGCCCCGTGAGTCTTTCCATAATGGTACTTCAAGTTTCTGTTCCTAGCTTAGGTTTCCCCTCCTCTGAGGAGTCTTACTTGTGTCTGAGTATCCCACAATTCTCTGGGGGCAGATGGGTAGGTAGAGGCAGCGTTTCCTACCAGAGACAAGCTGTGTCTCCTTGTGGCTCACATTCTGTAGGTTGCTCCCTCATCTTTAGCCATGGGAGGCAGGTACACTTCCTGGTAACTGGCAAAGCAGGTCCCAACATTTCCCTTTTTCTTCTGTTTTTTAAATCACTTGTATCTGTTAGGCCTGTGAAACCTACTATTTTCTGTTGCCCAGTGCAATCACAAGGAAACAACTTCTATATAAATCATAAAGCACCAATAAATAAAGGGTAAGACAAGGAGGAGCCCACAAGCTGCCAACACCCAAGCTCCCAAGTTCAGTCTTCTGAAAAATGATACAGATGCAAGGGAATAAAAAAACTAACAGGTATGGTTACATTTCAATCTTTGGGAGGATTAGCACATACTTTAGGAAATGCAAATCACAAAGCAGCCTAAGTACAAAGCAGGCCTGATCACCAGTGGGAGTTCTTTACGGGGTGGTCTTGTATGCTGACCTACCACCCACTGGTTTCCCACGTGGGTGTTAAGCTAGGTTTCCAGGTTCCAAGAAGCCGTTCTCTACATCTCCCGCTTTGTTTTTAGTGAGGACTGCTCTAAGTCCCACAAAGGTTACCACTTACTCCTCACTTATATGACCTTAAGAAAATAATCAAATGCATCAAAGTACACAAAGGGTTATCAGAATTAGTAAAGAACTGGCAGCTCCAAAGAACCACATTTTCAGATGAAGTCCATCAAACCAATGTTTGGGTTCAACCAGCCAACATTTTCATGGAGGGTCTGAAAAACCTCCTGCTTGGTTAGGCATTGAATGTCCTGCAGTTGCTGAAGTAGCTCCAAGTGCAATTTATCAATTTGTTTCTTTAAGTTGGTAGAAAAAGTCCTCAGGTTATGTTGAATACAGATCTAGGAATTCCAGTTCAGGGGAATATTACACAGCCTGGAGAAGTCTGAATGGAGAGAGTCTAATGAGTGTAGGTGAGTCACGTCCAGGGAAGGTTTTGTATGATATGGCCTCACCCTCTTCGCTGGCAGTTCCAAACTTCATTCTGGAAAGCAAACACAAGCATACCCTCCTCCCCAAGTTAAAAGTTCTAGAGGACCCTGCCAAGGGCCAACTTGTAAAGAATCTCTGTATAAAACATGATGATAAGGTGGCTTCGACTCTTCTGTTTGAAATCGTTTTTCAATTGGAGTATAAAGCAATACATCATCATTTAGAAAATTATCGGTAAACGTGGCACAAAATAAAATGTTGCGGGTGAGGACTCATGACTCTTCCTTTTTTGTGTTTTTAAAAAGATTTTTAAAAGTATGATGAGCCTGTTCTTCAATTGCCTGATAATTTGGTCTGTAAGGTAGTCCTGTTAAAGCAGATGCATGTAGGGCTTCAGAGTAAGTATCAATAAATCTATGAACGTATTTGAGTTTTCCAAGGTCAGCATAATGAGTGACATTTGTTTGTCAAAGTATTTGAGAACCTAGTTTTCGAAGACTAATTCCTGTAAATGAAGGATTCAAACAGAGTACTGAGTCCTGTGGAGGAAAAGGGATGGCATGGGTAGTCCCTCAGTGGGGAGTGTATCAGAGTGGCCTGCCAATTTTTTCAAGGGGAGAGAACCTCTGAGCGGCCTGCAAGTCTCTCAAAGAGAGAGAGTGTAGGAGCATCCTGGCAACTCTCTCAAGGGGAGAGCGCACTAACCCTTGCTTAGACAGGCTTATAGTTGTTTTTTGGCACATAACTTCATGTACAACTCATTAATCATTGTCAGGCAGTAAACAGTAGATAGTATACAAAGAACCATTAGGGCACCTTCTAAGTCAGGGTCTATCAGCTAAAAGGCTACAGAACTTTGGGAAAACAAACTCATTTTCTGCCCTGGTCTTTGTCATTTAACTAAAAACCTTCTTAGCACAGCATTCTTCACAGGATTGTTAGGAATTTTTTCTTATGCCAGATCCCTCCCTATCCTGCTCTAGTCGGCACAGAGCTGCTCTGCCTCCTCCATCACAATTTTTCAGGCATAAGTGAATTAGAGACGGGAAGCCCTTCTCCCAGAAGGCATGGAGACTGGGCTATTTTAGAATAGCCAGTGTGGGGGAGGGTCCATCACTCTCTCTTTGTGGAGTCCTCAGATTTCTTCCATGATGGCCTGCCATGTGATTGTGCCTGGGTTAGGTTGCCCCTCCTTTAAGGATCCTTACCACTTTCTGACTATCTGACCATGCTTTTTGGGCAGGGGAGTAGGTAGAGGTAGCATTTGCTACCAAGACAAGCTTTGTGTTCTTGTGGCTCCCATTCCAGATTTTTCTCACTCTTCCTTAGCCATGGGAGACAGTTACACTTCCTGAAACCAGGTAGAGCAGGTCCCACGTCTCCCTTTTTCTTTTTTTATATTAGTTGTAGTGTTAGGTCTGTGAAACGTACTATTTGCTGTTCACAAATGCAATCACAATAAAACAACTTCCATATACATCATTGCCGCCTTCCAGCCGCAGCAGGGTCCAGGGGTCCCATGAGGTGAGGATAGGCGTTGGCGATGGGTAACAGGCAACTACACAGCTCAAAGGCAGGTGAAGCACTGTTCCATTTATTGCAAGTACAAGCAGATTTTTATATTTTCATTTCTGGTAGTTATTAACATTTACAGGTGCATAGCATGATCAGTTAAGCAGAAAAAATCAATACAAAGGTAACCAGGAAAAGTACGAAAGTTCCCATAGTGTCAGGTATGTTAAACAAAAGTTATTTTGACCAGGAGAACCATTAATCAGACAATTTGAAATAGCTCTATGTACACAGTTTGAATGTCTTATTGTTTATTAAAGTTCTCAGAGTTTGTCACAGGCAACAGGTATGCTAGAATGAGCAGAGGTTAGGAAATTCATTATAAGCCTTTGTAATGTCTAACTTAGCTATCTATCTTTCTGTCTAAAATATTTTTCTGTGTACTATAAACTCTATCTCTCTAGTAACTGTTTTCTACATGTTTAATAGGTAACTAGCTTCTCCAATTTTTTTGCCTAATTCTAATAGATATATATCGCTATTTAAGGTAAAGGTGGGGCTGTTATTCCAACAACTTTAGACATTCAGGGGCTATTTCATTAGAAGGGATTTGGCTCGGGACTTACTTAAGGGGGCTGCCTTGGGTATTCCAGGCCCCCTACTAGCTGATATCATCATATCCTACAGTTGCTTAATCAGGTCAGGGAAAGAAGTATTATTTTGGAAAAAGGCCAATGTGATATTGTTCTCAGCCTGACCTAGTTGCTGTTCAGCTCTGAGAATGGTCAGCATTTTTAGGAGATTCCAAATTATCAGAAAGGTAAAGGTTAGAACACCAAGAGACAACAAGATTAAAATCAACACTACATATCCATTCATGCCACGTCCGCCAGGCCAGAACACGCTTCTTTGAAATCATCCTCCCCATGCTCGGACTTTGTCAGACAGCATGGTTGGCGGAGCTGGACGTGGCACATCATAAAGCACAAATAAAGATAAGAGAAGGAGGAGCCTGAGAGACTCCAAGACCCAGGCTCCTGAGTTCAGTCCATTGAAAAATGTCACAAATGCAAGGGAATAACAAAACTAAAAGGTGTAACTTTTGGTTTGGGGGAGGATTAGCACAGACTTCAGGAAATGGAAATATAAAGCAGCCTAAGTGCAATTCAGGCCTGTTCACCCACGGTAAAACTTCTTTACTAGGGTGGTTTTGCATGCTCACTTACCTCACACTGGTTTGCCACATGGGTGTTGAGCTATGTGTCTAAGTACCAATAAGTGGTTCCCTACATCTCTCTCCTTGTTTTTAGTTAGGATTGCTTTAAGTCCCACAGAGTTTGCCACTTGCTGCTCTCTTATATGACCCTGGGAAGATAATTATCAAATGCATCAAAGCACACAAAGCATTATTAGAATCAGTAAACCACTGCCAGCTCCAAAGACCCCCATTCTCAGATGAAGTCCATCAAATCAAGTTTTGGGGTTCAACCAGCCAACATTTTCACAGAGGTTCTGAAAAACTTACTGCTTGGCTAGGCATTCAATGTCCTTCAGCAGCTGATATAGCTGCAGCTGCAATTGATCAATTTGTCCCTTTAAGTTGGTAGAAAAAGTCCTGAGATGACGTTGAATACTGCTTTAGTAATTCCACTCCAGTTGGATGACACACAGTTTGGAGAAGTCTGGACCAAGAGAGTATAATGGGTGGAGGTGGGTCGCATCCAAGGAATCCTTTTCTGTGATATGGCTTCACCCTCTTTGTCGGCAGTTCAAAAGGTCATTCTGGAAAAAACAACAGAGGCCTACCCTCTCCCTCAAGTGAAGAGTTCTATATGACCCTGCCAACCTTCATCTCTTAACAGATCTTTATGAAGAACCTGAGGGTAAGGTGGCTTTGAGTCTTCTTTCTGAAAATATTTTTCAATTTGATTACAAGCAACTCATCGTATTTTAGAAAAGTATATGTGAACGTGGCCAGTAAAATTAAATTTTCAGTGGGTGGACTCATGACTCACCCTTTTTTGTTTGTTAAAAAACCACTCGAAGTTTAAACTACTCTTGTTAATGCGGATGCATGTAGGGCCTCAGAATAAGTATTAATAGAAATATGAATGTATTTGAATTTTTCAAGAACATGTGTTTGCCAAATTAATGGATAACTTAATCTTTGAGGACTAACTCCTGTACAATCAGGACATTATTTAATAATTTGAAAAATCGTTACATGCCAAGGGCCTTTTGTGACTCGACTCAAATCATTTCTTATGGGAGAATAGCCGATTCTTCCTCAAGGAAATGATCAGTATTTACAAGTACTGAGTTAAAAAATGGTATTTTGCTTCCCATGGAGAAGGGCTAAGTACTTCCTGGGAGACAGTACACCTGTATCTCAGTTTTATAATAAAGGTCACAGCTCTGGCATAAAGAAGGAAGATTCTTAATATTTCTTTAACATGCCACATTTCTTATCTCACTTAGATCAAACTTTAGGCTGATAAACTTAATAACACATTCATAACTTTTAGAAACAGATTTTTCTCTATTGGCAACTATCTTTATCTTTTTAAAATTGGCGTTTTGACTTGCTTCGTTTCTGACCTGGGCAGGATCACCCCTCCTTAAGCAGAGTGTTGGCTCCCTGAGCCAGGCCGATCTAAACTGCACTGACGTGTCCTGGAGCTCGACATATTGTGCAGAGGCACCAGAGGCCGAGTATGGCTCTGGCCACATTCAATGAAGTCCTGGGCTGTGCCTGGTTCGGGTTGCTTGGAAGAGTCTCCTCCCAGCACACACCAGGGGGAAAGGGAGGCTCAGGAAACTAATCTTCATCCCTCGCAGCTGCCGTCACAGCAGAGAGACTCAGCCCCCACTGGACTCCCCACCAGCTTGCATGTGCAGCCCCTGCCTGAGCGCACATGCTGAGCCCCTGAGGAGCTCACTGTGCAGCCCTATGAGGCAGCTGGTTTCAGCCGCAAAATGAGCCTAAGTTAGCTCACATAGGTTTTAAGATGTGGCACCTAAAAAAAACAGGTTTCAGTGTTCCAAATCTCTTGCTATCAAACGTTTGTACTGAGTTAAAAACACGAGTCGCACGCTGCCACCATCACAGGTGCAAGCCTTCACTGAGGCTGTCGCCAAGTCTGTCAGCACAGTGCCGTCATTCCCAGGGCCGCTGTACCTCTGGGAGTGAGCCTCGCTCCTCAAGTCCCAGCTGTGACTGCTGCCATGGGAGAACACAGTTGCCTGTGGCAAACCAGGCTCCTGGTTCAGTGCCCCGCTGCAGTGGTTATTCACCCTCAGGTCCATGGCCCTCCCACTTGCAGGAACTTGCATGTATGGTTGCTGCATGGGTCTGCCCACTCAGGGCCTCCCTTTGGGTCAGGGTTAGGCCTAGATTTTGGGTTAGGCTTAGGGCTAGGGTCACGGATAAAGCTAGGGTGAGGGCTAGGGTTATGGTTAGGGTTATTGTTTGGGTTAGGGCTAGGGTTAGGGTTAGATTCAGGGTTAGGGTTAGGGTTAGGGCTATGGTTAGGGGTAGGGCTAGGGCTAGAGTTACAGCTAGGGCTATGGTGTGAGTTAGGGTTAGGGCTAGGGTTAGGTCTAGGGCTATGGATAGGTTTGAGATTTCATTTAAAGTTAGGGTTATAATTTTTGTTAGGGTTAGGGTTAGAGTTGGGTCTGGTGTTAGAGTTAGGTGTAGGTCTATGTTTGGGGTTAGGTTTATATTAAGGGTTAGGGCTAATGCTAGGGCTACAGCTAGAGCTAGGGTTAGATTTTGTGTTAGGTTTAGGTCTAGGGTTATGATTAGGGCTAGGGTTATGTTTAGGGTTAGGATTAGGGTTAGGGTTAGTACTAGGATTATGGTTAGGGTAAGTACTAAGCCTGGGGTTAGGGTCAGGCCTAGGTTTAGCATTATGGTTAGTGTTGGGTCTAGAAATAGGGTAAAGTTTAGAAGTAGTTTAGGGTTAGGTTTAGGTTTAGGGTTAGAGATAGGGCTAGAGCTAGGGTTAGGGTTAGGGCTAGATTGAGGCTTAGGTTAGGTTTAGGGTTTGGGTTAGTTGTAGGGTTAGGGTTAGATTTGGGATTAGGGCTAGGGCTAGGGGTAGCACTAGTTTTTATGTTATGGTTAGGATTACAGCCAGGGCTAGGGTTAGGTTTAGGGTTAGATTTGGGGCTAGGGTTAGGGTTAGGGTTTAGGCTTGGGTTAGTGTTAGGGCTAGGTCTATGTTTAGGGTTATTGCTAGGGCTCGGGTTAGGTTTATGTTTAGGTTTAGGGTTATGGTAAGGCTAGGGTTAGGGCTAGCTCTAGGTTTTGGCTAGGAATAGGGCTATTGTTAGGATTAGGGTTACATTTAGGCTTAGGATTAGGTTTAGAGTTTGGGTTAAGGGTAGGGGTAGGGTTAGAGTTAAGGTAAGGGCTTGGGCTAGAAATAAGGCTAGGTTTTGTGTTAAGGTTTGCATCACGGCCAGGGCTAGGGTTAGGGTTAGGGTTAGGTTTAGGGATGAAGTTAGGGTTAAGGTTCGGGTTAGGGCTGGGGTTAGGGATGCGGCTAGGGTTAGGTTCAGAGCTAGGATTAGGGTTTGGGGTAGGGTTAGGGGAGGGCTATGGCAAGTTCTAGGTTAGGGTTAGTGTTGAGCTTAGGGCTAGAGGAGAGCTAGGTACAGGGTTAGTATTAGGGTTAGGTTTAAGGTTAGGATTATGACTAGGGTTATGGCTAGGGCTAGAGGTAGGTCTATGGCTAGGCTTAGGGCTAGGGTTAGGGTTACAATCAGGGCTAGGGTTTGGGTTAGGGCAATGGCTAGGGTTAGCATTATGGTTCATGTTCGGTCTAGAAATAGCGTTAAGTTTAGTGTTAGTTTCGGGTTAGGTTTAGTCCTATGGTAAGGTTTGGAGATAGGGTTAGTGCTAGGTCTGGGGTTAAGTTTAGGTTTTGTGTTAGTTCTAGGGTAGGGTTAGGGCTAGGGCTAATGTTAGGGCAGGAATAGAGCTTGGGGTAGGTTTAGGGTTACATTGAGGCTTATGGTTTGAGTTTGGGGTAACGTTGAGGTTAGTGTTAGAATTGGGGTTAGGGTTAAGGCTAGGGATAGCGCTTTGTTTTGTGTTATGGTTCAGCCTACGGCTAGGGCAAAGGTTAAAGTTAGGTTTAGGGTTTTGGTTAAGGTTATGGTTGGGGTTAAGGCTATACTTACAATTAGGGTTAGGGCTTGGGCTAGAGCTACAGTTAGGGTTAGTGTTAGGTTTAGGTCGAGGTTTAGAGTTAGGGTTAGGGCTAGGCTTAGAAGTAGTTTAGAGTTAGGGCTAGGATTAGGGTTAGGGCTATGGTTAGGGTTAGAGTTTTGATTAGGGTTAGGGTTGGGCTTAGTGTTAGGACTAGGGTTAGTGTTAGGGCTGGAGCTACAGCATGGTTAGGGTTAGAGCTAGGCATAGGTCTAGGGTTAGGGTTAAGCGTTAGGCTAGGGTTAGGTCTAGGGTTAGGGTAAGGGCCAGGATTATGTGTAGGGCTAGTGTTAGGGTTAGGGTTATGGTTAGGGTTAGGGTTAGGGGTAGGGCGAGGTTTAGGACTAGGTTTATGGTAAGGATTAGGGCTAGGGTTAGACTTAGGTTTAGGATCAGGTTTAGGGCTTTTTTGTTATTTTGGCTAGGGCTAGGTTTGGGGCTAAGGCTCGGGTTAGGCCTATGTTTAGTGTAAGTCTTAGGGTTAGGGCTAGAGCTAGGGTTATGTAAGAGTTAGGTTTAGGGCTAGGATTAGGTCTAGAGCTAGGGCTAGGGCTAGGATTGGGGTTAGGGTTAGGGCTAGCGTTAGGTCTAGAACTTGAACTAGGGCTAGGATTAAGGTTAGGGTTATAGATTCATTTAGCATTAGGGTTAGGTTTATGGTTATGGTTAGGGTTAGAATCAGGGTCAGGTCTAAGGCTCAGGGGTAGGGTTAGGGTTAGTGATAGGTATAGGGTTATTGATAGGGTTATGGTTAGGCTTACATTTACAGTTAGGGCAAGGCGTATGTTTAGGATTAGGGTTAGTTTAGGGTTAGCTCTTGAGTTAGTGTTGGGGTTAGGGCTAGGGCTAAAGCTAGGGTTACGTTTAGAGTTAGGGTGAGGTCTATGTTTAGAGTTCGGGCTAGCATTAGAGATAGGGTTAGGGTTAGGGTTAGGGTCAGGTTTAGGTGTAGGGCTAGCATTGGCGTTAGGTTTCAGGCTAGGTCTAGTTTTAGGGTTAGGGCTAGGGCTAGTTGTAGTGTTGGGGTTAGAATTAGGGTTAGGGCTATGGATAGGTCTAGGGTTAGGGTTAGCTTTGGGCTAGCATTAGGGCTAGGGTTAGTTTTAGGGTTAGGTGTAGGGTTAGGGCTAGGGATAGTGTGTTAGGGTTAGAGCTAGGGCTAGAGCTAGGGTTAGTTTTAGGGTTAGGGTTAGGGTTAGGGATAGTGTTACAGTTAGGGCTAGTGCTAGGGCCAAAGCTATGCTTAGTGTTAGATTGAAGTCTAATTTGGGGGTTAGGTTTATGGCTAGTGTTAGGGTTAGGGCTAGGGTTTGGGCTAGGGCTAAAATTAGGGTACTTTTAGGGTTAGGGTTAGAGTTAGGGCTATGATTAAAGTTAGGGTTAGGCCTAGAGAAAGAGCTAGGGTTTAGGTTAGTGTTAGGGTTATGTCTAGGGTTAGGGTTAGGCCTAGGTTTAGTGTTAGGGTTAAGGGTAGTGCTAGAGCTGGGGTTAGGTTTAGGGTTAGGTTTAGGACTAAGGTCAGCTTTAGGGTTAGACTTAGGGCTATGTTTAGAGGTAGGGCTGCGTTTAGGGTTAGGGCAAGGATAAGGCTTAGGATTAGGGCTAGAGTAACAGTTAGCGTGAGGGTAAGGGTTAGGTTTAGGGCTAGGGCCATGGTTAGGGTTAAAATTATGATTAGTGTTTAGGTTAGGGTTAGGGCTAGGTAGAAGGTTATGGTTAGGGTTTCATTTAGGGTTAGGGTGATGGTTAGGGTTAGTGCTAGGACTATCTGTAGGGTACGTTTTAAGGTTAGGGTTTATAGTAAGGCTAACATTAGGTTTAGAGCTAAGGTTATAGTTAGGATTAGAATCAGGGTAAGGTCTAAGGCTATGGTTAGAGTTAGGAATAGGTCTAGGGATAGGGTTATTGATAGGGTAAGGTTCACGGTTAGATTTAGGGTTAAAGCTAGGGTTAGGATTAGTGTTAGAGTTAGGTCTAGGGTTAGGTTTAGAGTAAGGTTTTGGATTAGGGTTGGTATTAGAGTTAGGAGTAGAGGTAAAGCTAAGATTAGGGTTAGTGTTAGCTTTAGTTCTCGGGTCAGGGTTAGGGTTAAGGCTATGGCTAGTGTTAGGGCTAGGGTTAGGGTTTGGGTAGGGGTTAAGGCTAGGGCTAGGGTTACTATTATGGTTAGGTCTAGTGTTAGGGTTAAGGCTAGGATTAGGGTTAGGTTTAGTTTTAGCGTTAGGGTTAGAGATAGGGTTAGTTTTAGGATGAGGGCTTGAACTAGAGCTGGGGTTAGGGTTAGTGTTTGGGTTAGAATTAGAGCTGGGTTTGCGCCTGGGATAGGGCTAGGGTTAGGGTTAGGGTTAAGGTTAGTTTTATGGATAGGTCTAGGGTTAGGTTTAGGGTTAGAGCTAGGGTTAGGGTTTTTATTAGGGTTAGGTTTAGTCTTAGGGTTAGGACTAGGGTTAGTGTTAGGGCTAGAGCTAGAGCTAAGGTTAGTGTCAGGGTTAGGGCTAAAGTTAGGGTTAAAGTTAACGTTATCTTTTGGGCTAGGTTTAGGAGTTATGGTAGGGGTAGTGCTAGAGTTAGGGTTAGGTTTAAGTCTAGAGTTACAGCTAGGGCCAAGTTTAGAGTTAGAATTAGTGCTAGGGTTAGGGCTAGGTGTAGAGTTTGGGCTAGGGTTAGGGTTAGGGCTAGATCTAGGTTTAGGGTAGTGTTAGGGTTACATCTAGGTTTTGGGTTAGTGTTAGTGCTAGGGGTAGGGGTACATTTAGGTGTAGGTTTTTGTTTAGGGTGAGGCTAGTTTTAAGGGTAGGGATAGGGCTAGAGTTAGGGCTAGGTTCAGGATTGGGTTTAGGTTTAGGTTTAGGGTAAGAGTTAGGATACATTTAGGGTTAAGGTTTGTGTGAGTACTAGGGCTAGGGTTAGGGTTAAGTTTAGGTTTAAGCCTAGGAAAAGAACTACGGCTAGAACTAGGTTTAGGTTTAGGATTAGAGTTAAAGTTTGGATAGCGCTAGAACTAGGGTTAGAGTTAGGGTTACGGTTAGGGTAAGAGTGAGGCCCAGGCCTATGACTAGGGTTGAGGTTAGTGCTATGGTTAGGGCTAGAGTGAGTGTTAGTGTTAGGTGTAGGATTTTGATTAGTGTTAGGGTTGGGACTAGGGTTAATGTTAATTTTAGGGTCAGGGCTAGAGCTAGTGTTAGGGTTAGAGTTAAGTATAAGGTTAGTGTTAGGGTTAGTCACAGGTTTAAGGCTAGTATTAGTTAAGGGTTAAGGGCTAGGGTACATCTAGGGTTATGGTAAGGGTTTGGGCTAGGGCTAGAGGTAGGGATAAGTTTAGTTTTAGGGTTAGGTCTAGGGTTAGGGTTAGGTCTAGGCTTAGGGTGAGGAATAGGGCTATGGTTAGCGTTAGGGTTAGAATGAGGGTCAGGTCTAAGGCTAGGGTTAATGTTAGGGTTAGGGATAGGGCTATTGATAGGGTTAGTGTTAGGGTTAGGTGTTTCATTGGTGTTAGAGTTAGGGAGAGGGCGAGAGCTGGGGTTAGGGTTAGAATTATGGTTACATCTATGGTTATGATTATGGCTAGGGTTAGGGATAAGCTTGGGGCTAGGGTTAGGGTTATAATTAAGGTTATGGCTACAGTAAGGTCTAGGGTTAGGGTTTGGGCTAGGGCTCGGGCTAGAGCTAGTGTTTGTTAAGTGTTAGGGTTAGATTTAGGGTTAGACTCATGGCTAAAGATTGGGCCAGAAATAGGGCTAGAGCTAAGGTTAGGTGTAGGGTTTTGTTTAGCGATAGGGTTAGGGTTAAGGTTAGGTTTAGAATCAGGGTCACGTCTAGGGTAGGGGTTTGGTTAGGGTTAGGGCGTGTGTTAGATACAGATTTAGTGTTATGAATGGGGCTAGGGCTAGAGCTAGGGTTAGTGTTAGGGTTTGAATTAGGAATAAGGTTAGGGTTAAAGTTAGGTATAGGGTTAGGGTTAGGTCTAGAGCTAGGGTTAGGGTTAGGGTCAGAGTCAGGGTCAGGGCTAATGCTAGTTTTACAGTTACGTTTAGGGATAGGGTTATTGATAGGGTTAGGGTTAATGTTACATTTATATTTAGGGCAAGGCTTAAGTTTAGGATTTGGGTTAGGGTTAGGTATGGAGATAGTGTTAGGGTTAAGGGTAGGGCTAGAGCTAGGGTTACATGTAGAGTTAGGGTTAGGTATATTGGTAGAGTTAGGGCTAGGAATAGAAATAAGTCTAGGGTTAGGTCTAGGTTTAGGTTTAGGTTTAGGGTTAGCATAAGGGTCAGGGCAAAGGCTAGAGTTAGGGTTAGGGCCAGGGCTAGGTTTAGGAGTAGGTTTGGGTTTAGGGTTATGGTTAGGGTAACAAATATATTTAGGGTTAGGTTTAGGGTAAGGGCTAGGGTTAGCATTAGGGTTAACTTTAGGGTTAGGGCTAGAACCAGGGCTAGGGCTAAGATTAGGTTTAGCATTAGAATTACTGCTAGGGTTAGGGTTAGGGCAAAAGTCAAGGCTAGGACTCAGGTTATGGTTAGAGCTAAGGTCATGGTTAGTGATACGATTTGTGTTAGGATTAGGATTAGGGTTTCTTTTAGGGATAGGGTTAGGTCATAGTTATTGTTAGGGTTGGTTTTAGGATTAGGATAAGGAGTAGTGTTCGCATAAGGTTTTGGTCTAGGTCTAGTGTTTTGGTTCGGGATAGGATTAGGGCTAGGGTAAGGTTTAGGGTTAGGCCTAGAACTAGGGCTTGGCCTAGGCATAGTGCTAGGGTTAGTTTTATGGTTAGGTCTAGGGTTAGGGTTAGGATTAGGGCTAGGGCTAGTGTTACATTAGAGCTAGGTTTCTGGTAGTGTTATTTCTAGGTCTAGGGTTAAGGTCAGTTTTAGTGTTAAGGCCAAGGTTAGGTTTAGGGTTAGGCCTATGGTTTGGGCTAGGGTTAGGGTAAGGGCTAGGGTAAGGGCTCGGGTTAAGTTAATGGTAAGGTGTAGGATTAGGGTAAGGGTTAGTGTTAGGGCTAATTCAAGGGCTAGGGTTAGGGCTAGGTTTAAGTCTAGGTTTATGTCTAGTGTTAGGGCTAGGTTTATTGTTACAGCTAGAATTAGTTCTAGTGCTAGGGATAGAGTTAGAATTATGATTAGTTTTATGGTTTGTGTTAGCCCTCGGGTTAGTGTTGGGGTTAGGGTTTTGTTTAGGTTTAAGTGTAGGCTTAAGGCTTGGGTTAGTGTTAGGGTTAGGTCTAGGGTTAGGGTTAGGGAGAGGGTTAGAATAAGGGTCAAGACTAAGGCTCAGTTTAATGTTAGGGTTAGGCCCAGGACTGAGATCAGGGTTAGAGTTAGGGTCAGTTTTAGAGTTAGGTTTAGGGTAGGTTTAGGGTTAGGGTTAGGATACGTCTAGGGTTAGGGTGAGAGTGAGGGCCAGGGAGAGGTCTAGGGTTAAGTTTAGGGTTAGGGCTAAAGCCAGGACTAGGGCTAGGATTAGATTTAGGGTTAGGATTAGAGTTGTTGTTAGGGCTAGTGTTAGGGCTAGGGTTAGAGTTCAGGTTTTGTGTATGGTTGGGGCCAGGTCCAGGGCTAGAACTAGGATTATAGTTAGGGCTTTTGTTAGGGTTACCATTAGGATTAGGATTATGGTTATGTTCAGGGTTAGGGCTAGGTTAGGGCTAGGACTCGTGTTACTGTTAGGTTTAGGGCTAGGGTTTTGTTTAGGGTGTTAAAATTAGGACTAGGGTTAGTGTTAGGGTTAGGTTTAGGGGTAGGGGTAGGGTTAGGGCTAAGGTTAGGATTGGAGTTAGGGTTAGGGCCTGCTTTAGATCTAGGGCTAGGGTTAGGGGTAGGTTTAGGGTTCAGGTTACATTTATGTTTGGGGCTTGGGTTAACCTTAGGTTTAGGGTTAGGGTTAGGGTTTGGGCGAAGGTTAGAGTTTGGGTTAGGGCTAGGGCTAGGGCTAGGGTTAGGGTCAGGGGCTGGGGCTAGGGCTAGAGCTAGGTTTAAGGCTAGGGCAAGTGTTAGGGCTAGGCTTAGGTCTAGGTCTAGGGCCGGAGTTGTGGTTAGATTTTGTGTTAGGATTAGGTATAGGGTTTGTGTCAGGGTTATGGTTAGGTTTAAAGTTAAGTCCAGGGTTAAGTTTAGGATTAGGGTTAGGTTAGGCCTAGGGCTAGGGTTAGGTTAGGTTTAGGGATAGGGATAGGGCTTGGGTTAGTGTTAGGGTTAGCTATAGGTTTAGGGTTAGAGTTAGGGTTAGGGGTGGGGTTAGGGCTAGGTTTAGCTTTAGGGCTAGGGTTAAGGTTAGAGATAGGGTTACATTTAGGTTTAGGGTTAGGGTTATGGTTTTGCTGTGGATTAGGGTTAGGATTAGGGCTAGGGTTCGTGTTAGGGTTTGGGCTATAGCTAGGGTTTGGGTCTGTTTTAGTGTTAGATCTAGGGTTAGCGTTAGGGTTAGGGTTAGGGGTAAGGTTAATGTTAGGGGTCGGGATAGGCCTAGGGCTAGGGCTAGGGTTAGAGTGAGCAATCACAATAGTTTCAGTGTTAGCATTAGGGATAGGATTAGGGCTAGGGCTAAGGTTAGGTTTATGATTAGGGCTAGGATAAGGACCATAGTTGGGGTTAGAGCTAGGGATAGGGTTAGGTTTAGGGCCAGGTTTATGGCTAGGGCTAGCCTTAGGTTTAGGTTTTGGGCTAGGTCTAGTGTTAGGTTTAGGGGTAGGGCTTGGTTTAGTGTTCGGGTTCAAATTAGGTTTGTTATATTGCTACCTCTAGGCTTATGGTTAGGGTTTTGGCAAGGACAAGGTTTAGTGTTAGGGTTAGGGCTAGGCTTAGGGTTAGGGTTAGAATCAGTGTCACTTCTAACACTAGGGTTTGGTTAGTGTTAGGGTTAGGGCGAGCATTACTGTTATGTTTGAGGTGGGGGCTAGAGTTATGGGTAAGGTTATTGTTATGTTTAGGGTTATGGTTAGTATTAGGGTTCAAATTAGAAATAATTTTATAGTTAGGGTTAGGGCTTGGGCTAGGGTTAGGTTTTGGGTTTCATTTAGGGCTAGAGTTAGGGTTAGGGCTAGGATACGGTTATATTTAGAGTTGGGTTGACTGGTAGGGCCACAGGTAGTGTTAGCTTTAGGATTAGACTTAGAACTAGGGATAGGGTTAGTTTTAGGGCTAGTATTAGGGCTAGGGCTTGGGTAGTGCTAGGGTTAGTTTTAAGGTTAGGGGTTGGGTTAGGGCTACCATTAAGGTTAGGGATAGGGTAAATGCCAGGGCTACGGTTAAGGTTAGTGGTAGGTTTAGGGTTAATGCTTGAACTAAGGTTAGTTCTAGGGTTAGGTTTAGGGTTAGGGTTAGATTTAGGGTTAGGTCTAAGGCTAGGGTTACTGTTAGGGTTTGGACTAGGTTTAGGATTAGGATTAGTACTAGGGCTCAGGCTAGGGTTAGGCTAGGTTAAATTTTAGTGTTAGAACTTGGGTTAGGTCTAAAACTAGGGATAGGGCTAAAGTTAGTGTTATGGTTAGGTCTAGGGTTAGGGTTAGGATTAGGTCTAGGACTAAGTCTAGGGTTAGGGCTAGAGATAGAATTTGGTTTAGTGTTAGTTTTAGGTCTAAGGTTAGGGTCAGGGTTAGTGTTAAAAATGAGGGTTATGTTTAGGGTTAGGCCTACTGTTTTGGCAAGGGTAAGGGCTAGTGTAAGGGCTTGGGCTAGAGTTAGGTTAAGGGTGAGGTCTAGTGTTAGGTTAAACCTAGCTTTAGGTTTAAGACTTGGGTTAGTCCTAGGACAAGGGTTAGAATAAGGATTATGATTAGGTTTAGTGGTAGGGTTAGCCCTAGGGTTAGTGTTGGGGTTAGAGTTTTGTTTAGGGTTAGGGGTAGGATTATAGCTTGGGTTAGTGTTAGGGTTCGGTCCAGGGTTAGAGTTAAGGCCAGGGTCAAAATAAGGGTCAGGGACAAGGCTCGGTTTAAGGTTAGGTTTAGAGTTAGGCGTAGGGCTAAAGTTGGGTTTAGGGTTAGGGTCAGGGTCAGAGTCAGGGTTAGGTTTAGGGTTATGTTTAGGGTAAGGGTTAGGTTATATTTAGGGTTAGGACTGGGGTGAGAGCCAGGGATAGGTCGAGGGTTAACTGTATGGTTAGGGCTAGGGGTAGAGCTAGGATTAGGTTTAGGGTTAGGAGTAGAGTTAGGCTAAGGGTTAGTGTTAGTGCGAGAGTTAGGGTTACGCTTAGGTTTAGGGATAAGGGTACTGTTAGGGTTAGGGCTAGATGTAGAGGTGGGGTTAGGGAGAGGATTAGGGCTAGGATTAAGTTGAGGTTTAGATTAAGGCTTATGACTAGTTTTAGGGCTAGGGGTAGGCGAGAATTAATTATACGTTTAGGTCTAGATTTAGAATTAAGTTTAGGACTAGGACTAGGGCTAGGGGTAGATTCAGGTTTAAATTGAGGGTTACATTTAGGGAGATTGTTAGGGTTAGGTCTAGGATTATGGTTAGCATTAGGTTTAGGGCAAGGCTTAAGACAAGGGTTAGGTTTGGAGCTAGTGATAAGGCTAGGGCTCAGGTTAAGATGTCAGTTAGAAATATAATTAGGTCAAAGACTAGGTCTAGAGCTAAGGTTAGGATTAGTGTTAAGAATAGGAACAGGGTTAGTGTTCGGATAAGAATTAGGATTAGGGTTAGGGACAGGGTAAACATTAGGGATAAAATTTAGGGTTAGGATTAAGGTTAGGGTTAGGGTTAGAACTAGCGTTAGAGGTAGGATTAGGGATTGGAAAAGAGCTAAAGCCACGGGTGGGTTTAGGATTACAATTATGATTAGGGTTGGGTATAGGGATAGGTTGAGGGCAGGGCTCGGTTGTGGTTATAGATAGGATATGGTTAGGGCTAGGGTTAGAGTTAGTGAGCTCATAGGCTGCAGGTAAGCTTTCCCATCATCGGAGAAGAATTACCCGTCTTTGAGTATCACAACATTCTTTTAGGGCAGAGTGGGAAGTAGAGGACAGGTTTGCTACAATATAAAACCTTCATCTCTTGTGGCTTTCATTCCACAGCTGGCTCACTTTCTCCTCACTCATGGGAGGCAGTAAGGCTTCCTCCAACCAGGCAGAGCAGTTCCCCACGTCTCCTCCTTTTCTGCTGCGGAAATTAATTGTAGCTCTTTGGCCTGTGAAACCTACTAGGCACTGTTCCCTCATGCAGTCACCAGAGAACAACGTGCATATACAGCATGAAGCACACCTAAACACGAAGACCGGGAGGAGTCCATGAGCTGCCAAACGAACATGAGTTCCTGAGTTCATTCCTCCCAACGAACATGCAAATACAAGGGAATACCAAAACTAACAGGTCTGCTTACATTTCCACTTGGGGGAGGATTAGCACAAACTCCGGGAAATGCAAATTACAACGTAGCCTAATGACAGAGCAGGCCTGATCACCCACCTAGAGTACATTGTGACGGGGGTGGTCTTGCATGCTGCCTTACCCCTCCCTGGTTGCACACGTGGGCGCTGAGCCACGTTTCCCCATCGAGAGAAGCGGTTCCCCGAAGGCTTCTCCTTCTGTCTGGTTTTATGGCCGCTATATATCCCCAGAAGGTTGCCACTTGCTGCTCTTGGGTATGACCCAACCTGGGGAAATAATTTTCAACTGCATCAAAATACACGAAGCATTTGGAGAATCAGCCAGCAACCGGCATTTCCAAAGACTCACATTCCAAAGACAGAAAAAGTCCATCAAACCTCGGGTGGGGTTCATGCAGCCAACATCTTCAGGGAGGGGATCAAGCCCCTCCTACTTTATTAGCTGGTGAATTTCCCGCAGCTGCTGAAGTAGCTGCAGCAGCTGATTGTTGATTTGCCTTTTTAATGTTCCTTAAATCCTGCGGAGGTGATGCTCAAGTCTGGAGCAGGTATTCCATTTAAGTTTAATTACACACAGGTTGGAATAATCTGGAGTTGATATCTTTAAATGCAGCATTCAGGCGGACCTCTGATTCCTGCATGTAGCACCCAAGACAAACTACTGGGCCTTCACCATCCAATTATTTTGATATGGCACTCTTCCTTTGTTCTCTGGAAGGAACATTCCATGGTGCTAATACACTGAAGCCTGAGGGCTGTTGGAGGTCGAGGCATTGCATCGATCTGACAGGTAGACCAAGATATGTGATGATCTTGCATCAGAAAGAACTTTATAACAATCCTTGAAGATTGTTTTTCTTGGACGAAAAGGAATGGAGATTGTTGGTTCATGAAGATTAATAAATTGACCCCAAATTTTCTGGTTGCAGGAAGTGTACCTGCCTCCCATGTCCTGGGATGAGTGATAAAGCCCCGGAAAGAAAGCCACAAGGAGACAAAGCTTGTCTCTGCTGGCCAGCGGGGCCTCTGCTCCCTCCTCGGCCTCAAAAGCATGCTCGGACACTCAGAGACAGGTAAGACTCCACCGAGGATGGGGAAGCTGACCCAGGGCCCACCACTTTGGAGGCCACCATAGAAGGACACGGGGCGATGCACCCAAGAGGGAGTAATGGACCCTCACCCCGTAGCTATGCTGATAGAGCCCTGTCCTATGTCCTCTGGGAGGAGAGCTTCCTGGCTCTGATCCGCCGAAGCCTGAGGACCCCTGATGGGGGAGGCAGTGCAGGCCCTTGCCAGCTAGAGCAGGATCCGGGCTGATCTGGAATTAGAAAGCATCGCTAAACAATGCTGTGAAGCCTGCTCTGCTGAGATTGCCTTTACTGAAATCATAAAGGCTAGCAGAGAAGATGAGGTTGTTCTCCTAAAGTTCTGTAACGTCTTTGTGTGCTAGACCCTGACTTAGAAACTGCCTTATGGTTCTTTGTGCACTATCTTCTGCTCCGTGCTTGGTGTAGGTTCATAAGTTGAACCTGCAGTCCTCTGGTGAAGCAGAAAAAAAAAGAAAAACAACAACAAAAAAACAAACAAAACAGAACACCGAGAACAAGAAGAGTAAAAGCCTCTCTAGACGAGGGCATGTGCGCATTCTCAGTGAGAGGGTGGCCAGGCTTCTCCCAGCCTTTTGACGTCTGAAAGAGTTGCCTGGCCACACCGAGACACACCCTACTGGACGGAGTAGCCCTGCGGTGCCTTGCCTTCAGCTCCCCAGGACTCTGAAGTCCCTGTGAACCCGACACTGACAGAAATTAAATCTCAAGGACGAACTTCTCCAATAACTTGGCAACGGGGTGTCGCTCATTATGCTGCCCTTGGGCAATCGGAACACGGACGGACTTTATTTAACTGTGACTCTGACGCCCTATGGGTATCTGTTCTCAAAGGACAGCCTACCATCCAAATTATCAGGCAATGGCGGACGAGACTCATGGCAATTGTAGGAATCTTTATCAGAAGCACATAAGGGGAATTCAGGTGTCCTGACCCGCGCAAAGTGTTTCTGCCCCATGTTTACCTACAAGTGTCTAAATGCCCACGGGTGGCTTTATGCGCCACTTGAAAACCATTTTGAGGTGGGAGAGGCCAAGACATCTCACCCTCAGATTTTATACGTAGGTCCTTTGGGAGGTGGCACGTGGCAGGGTCCCCTAATCTTTGAACTTGGGAAGAGCTTACGCTTGTGCTTATGTTGCAGAAGAAGCTTTCCAAGTGTGGGTGAAGAGGGTGAAGCCTTATCACCGTAAAGGCTTCTCTGGGCGTGACACACCTCCACCCGCTGGACTCTCTCCACTCAGACTGCGGCCCACTGTGCGTCATCCACAAGAAGTGGTATTCCTGGAGCAGTTTTCAACATCACCTTGGGACATTTTCAACCAAATGAAAGGGACCAAGCAATGAACTGCAGCCGGGGCCACTCCAGCAGCAGCAGGGCATTTGACGCCTGGGCCAGCAGGAGGTGGTTGAGTCCCTCGGTGAAAACGATGGCTGCTTGAACCCTGAAAGTTGGTTTGACGGACTTCTTCTGCGAATGTGGGTTCTCGGAGCTGCCGGTGGGTGGCTGCTCTAAAAATGCTTTTGAGTGCTTTGGCGCACTTGCAAGGTATTGTCCTGCGTTTGGTCGTGTAGGAGAGCAGCATTCGCAAACTTCGTGGGATTTATAGCAGTCATAACCAAAACCGAAGGAGAGACATTGAGGGCACCGCTTCTCGACACGGGGAATCGGAGCTCAACACCCTCGTGGGAAACCAATGTCGGGTAAGACAGCATGCAAGACCACCCCGGGAATGATGTGCTCCTGGGGGTGATGAGGCCTGCTAGGTGCTTAGGTCACTTTTTCATTTGCACTTCCTGAAGTTTGTGCTAATCCTCCCAGAAATCGGAATGTAACCAGACCTGTTAAGTTTTGTGATTCGCTTGTTTTCCCATACTCTGTTCAGAGGAGTGAACTCAGGAAGTCAGGTCTAGGCAGCCGCTGTTCCCGTTCTTGTCTTAGTCTTTAGGTGTGCTTTTCTCCACCCCCGGCCCTGCACCCATTCACCCCCAGCCCTTGGCTCCCGCGTCCCTGCTAGGGACGAGGCGTGGCGGAGGAGGGGCGTGGGCCTTGGCCAGAGAGTCACTATGACCCCAACTCGGGCAGAGGACACAGGAAGCCCTGCGGGTGAGGACCTGGCCCTGGGGCTCCCCGGCATCGACGACCCCTCGGACAGGGGGGGTGGAGGGCGGGGGACGGCGTCTGTACCCGCAACAGGCCGGACAGCGCTGGGACAATCCGGCAACTGTCCCGACTGGGACAAGGGCGGGGCCGGCCAGTGGCCCACCAAGAGGCCCTGTTTCGGCCCCCTTCTCGGAGACCTGACAGCAAGGGAAGGGTGTGAGCCCA
>NW_028089007.1:0-1417 GCF_014824575.4 Sturnira hondurensis
CATCTAAGAGCTTCGCTATTTCTTTTTCACTTAGAGTTATCGGCTCTGGGGCTTCAAGCTCTTCTTGAGCCATATTTTGGACTCTTCATGCCTGTTATGTATGAGGAGCAGAGCCCTAGGTGTTCACCAGGGCGGGGCAACTCAGTTGCTGGGTTGTGGCGCTGTATGTGGTGGCAGGGTCAAAGGACAGTAATGACGGTCCCGTCTGCCACCTCCCGCCGCTGCCACCACTGTCGCTGTAGCTGCCACCATCGGGGCCCCTGCATTCCATCCCATTGTACGTGAATGTGCAACCACGGTCAGGCCTCCGCTGCTGGGTTTGTCCACCGGGGCCTGCTTGGTCCGTCTCACTGCTCACTCTGCTGGTTTATCTGCGCTCGATTGTGTGACCGAGGTCAGTCTGCCCCGCACCCTCACTGGGTCCGAGCTGCTACTCCAGCTGTCTGCGCACTGCTACCCCGGCTGCCTGCACTCCTGGGTCGGGGGATCCTTCCTGCCCAACCCTGCTCCGCTGCTGGCTCCGCCCCTCTTACCGCTCCCGGTTGAATGTTTCATTGTTGTCGGACTTCTGTATAGTTCAATTTTCTGTTCTTTGGCTGTGTCTTTGTTTACTAAGCCTTTGTTGTATTCAAACTTGGTTGTAGGAGAAGGCAAAATGTTTCCACCTACACCTCCATCTTGGTGCAAGTCCAAACTTAGTATTTTTAAACTGACTTGTAACAACAGCTTAAGACATTGTACAGCTGTACAAAAAAAATTCTATCCTTATTCTATAAATCTCCTATTTTTAAAATTATTTTTTAAATTTTTGTTAAAAACTAGGATAAAAACATGCACATTAGCCTAGGCCTACATAGAGCCCATCATGAGTATTGCTATCTCCCACCTCCACCTCTTTTCCCACTGGTAGGTCTTCAGGGGCAATAATGTGTGGAGCCATCATCTGTCTATGATAACTGCCTTCTGAAATACCTCCTGAAGGACATGCCCAAGGCTCTTGAGGAGTTACTTTTTTTTTAGAAATTTGTCCATTATGGTTTGCTTGGTTTTTCTTTTTGTTTTGTTTTCTTCTGATCATAGATTTGCTTGTGAGAGTAGGTAATGCACCATGAACATGCCTTTCTATAAAAACCTTTTGATTTGGGGGTCCATGAATCACATCTAGGAGCTCCTCAATGTCATCCTCATCCATACCCAGGTCGAAATTCTTTACTGTTTCAACCATAGTCTTGTTGATTTTTGTAGCCTCATCTTTAGTAAACACTTTGTCATCATAGATGAACTTTTTTTTTTTAACAAAGATGTTATTTATTTTAGAGAAAGGCATGGAAAGGGAGAGAGAAAGGGAGAACAATATTGATAAGTGAGAGAAATGTCAGTTGGTTGCCTCTCACACACACACCAACCAGGGGACTAG
>NW_028089008.1:0-538 GCF_014824575.4 Sturnira hondurensis
TCCATACTTAGAATGAATTTACTCACAGTGGTAGGGAGGAAAAGCGGATTCTAAAGTTAATACAATTACATGAACCCTATGCTATCATTACATAGAAGGTGTATGCACTGGCACCCCACAGAGAGGGCTCCCCACATGAGGAAGGGCCTGAGCTGAATCTTGAAGACACAGCAGACAAAGCTAATGAGACTGGTGGTGGATATGAGGGCTACACTGTATAGAGGGAGTTACATGGGCAAAGATATAAAATACCAAGGTACAATATGTTAAGAGAAAATGGTGTATGAAAGGAGAGAGGCAACACAGAAGGCAAAGTTTCTAGTTTGGAGACTTTATAACAATTCAGAGAAAAATATATGAGGTCTGTCTGGAAAAAGTCCAGCCAAGGACTTGTTAATATAACGAGAATGCTTTGCGTGACATCAATGTAACCTGGAGAGTTACATCTCCTGGCAGCCAAGGAGAGTGGACTGGAATGTTCATGTATGAACAATGATGGCCTCACTGTGCTAGTCAGTGGGGGCCGTAGATGCCGTTA
>NW_028089009.1:0-526 GCF_014824575.4 Sturnira hondurensis
AAAATAGTATAAATTTGCTCATTATATGCCTCTAATATAATGAGCAAATTTAGTGAGAAATTATATTTCTCACTAATATAGTGAGAAAATGGAAAAATCAGGTTTTCATAATAGAGGAATAGTTAAGCAAGTTAGTTATGTGTCTCTATATGGAATATCCAAAATAACTATAAAAATAATAAAGAAACATGTAAATTGCCTCCAAGTAATGGTAAATTAATAAATCAGAATACAAAATGTTATGTGTACTGATTAAAAAAATGATGTGCAAAGATTGAAGAATAACATAAAAAATTAAAGATAGTTGAATGCTAATAAGGAAATAAAGCCTTGTAAATGTTCCATGTACTGTAGTTTTCTCTTTCTGAAGAAACCGGTACAGGTAGCTGTAACAGTGTAAGGAAATTAACCTCACCGTGTCTGTGGTGTGCGTCTTGAACACGAGCTAGCTGTGGGTGTGGTGGCGGTGGGAACGGCCTGCCACTGAGGGGCATGCAGAGTAGCATACAGGAGGAGCGTGTTTGTT
>NW_028089010.1:0-2541 GCF_014824575.4 Sturnira hondurensis
AGGTGGAGGCTGAGGGCAATCGAACCTTCCAACATTTGGTTGGACATCTCTGCCAATGCCACTGTATTGATCTCATTTATATTTTTAATAGAGAAAGACTATATAAAACACAAAAAGTAGTCTGATGAGGAGGATGATGCGTTTTATAGTACTAGATTTTGAGGAACTACATATGAAAATAACAATCCTTTATATTCTCTAAATTTTTGTACATGTTAAAATTTTATTGTGACTTTTGAATGGCTGCTCTAATTTCTTCTTTGGGCAGTAGTTTTTTAGTTAAATATTATTTCAAAACATTCTATTGATGCCTGTCTTTGAACTCACATTGACCTCTATATCTCCGTATTTCTTAGACTGTAATTCCCATTGCCATAACAATTGTGTAGCCCCAAATTACAGAAATAATAAGTGATTAAAAACTCAATTATTGCTTGGGAGTGTCTTTCTGCTATCTCAAGCTGAGTTTATATTTATAGAGTTATAAGAGATTTAGTGTGATGAATTATAAATACATCAAAAACTAGGACACTTTAAATTGAAGCAGTCTAATTAGACTTTAAAACTTAGGAGTGGACTAAAGGAAACAGAATCTCCTAATATACTATTAAGGACAGTAGACAGTAAGATTATTTTTAAAGGACAATTTAACAACACTTATAATAACAATTGGCTCATCTAATCCACTGGTAAAAAGATAACTTGAGGTATACAAATATATGTACAAAAATGCATTTTGAACAATATTTCTTACAAAATAGTTTGTATAGCTAAAACAAATCTCAAAGCAATTTAATCAGTAGCAAGATAGAGGCTGAGTGTGGTACGGCTGATCACAGATGGATTTAGTTATAAGCATCATTGTGACACTTGAGGACACTACAATGTCGGACATGGTTTTTTTCTTCCGTATTTGGAAGATAAATTTATGTGTAGACTGTTTTTTGTAAGATAGAGTTAGTAACTACAATTTATTTATTTTTTAAATTATATTTTAATGTTTATGTTATTAGAGTTGCCCCCACTTTTCCCCCTCTGCCCAGTGCACTTCAGCCCCCAACACTCCCCTGGGCAATCCCCATACCATTGTACAAGTCCTCGAGTCACGTATATATGTTCTTTGGCTAATTACTTCACCTACTTTCATCCAGTGCCTCCTCCCCTTCCTCTTGTACAATGTGTTTGTTCCGTGTATCTATGTCTCTGTTTCTATTTTTGTTATTTTATTTTGTTCATTGGATTCCACATCTAAGTGAAACCATATTGTATTTGTCTTTTACCACCTGCCTTATTTCACTTAGCATAATAGTCTCCAGGTTCATCCATGCTGTCCCAAAAGTTTAGAGTTCCTTCTTTTTCACTGCTGCATAATACTCCATTGTGTAAATGTACCACGGCTTTTGTACCCACTGGTCTACTATTAGGTATTTAGGCTGTTTCCAGAGTTTGGCTGTTGTAACTATCACTGCTAAAACATAGGGGTGCATAGTTCTTTTGAATTGGTGGTTTGAGATTCTTAGGATATATTCCCCAAAATGCAATCACTGGTTGTATTCCCCAAAGTGAAATCACTAGGTAAAAAGGCAGTTCCATTTTTAATTTTGTGAGGATACCCCATACTATTTTCCCCAGTGGCTGCACCAGTCTATATTTCCACCAACAATGCACTCCAGTTCCCTTTTCTCTACATCCCTGCCAGTACTTGTTTTTTGATTTATTGATGTTAGCCATTTTTTGCAAGTGTGAGGTGTTATCTCATTGTGGTTTTAATTTGCACCTTTCTGATGGCTACTGGCAGTGACCATTTTTTTGTATGACTATGGCCCATCTGTATGTTCTCACTAGAAAAGTGTCTGTTCAGGATCTTTGTCTATTTTTTTATTTGGTTTGTTTGTTTTCCTGGTGTTGAGTTGTATGAGCTCTTTATATATTTTGGAGATTAAACCCCTGTGTGATGTATCATTGGCAAATACGTTCTTCCATGTAGTGAGTTCTCTTTTCATTTTGATGAGGGTTTCTTTAGCTGTGCAGAAGCTTTTTGAATTTGATGTATTCCTATAGTTTACTTTTTTCCTTTATTTCTCTTGCCCTAGGGGATATAGCCACAAAAAATATTGCTACACAAGATACCTGAAATTTTCCTGCCTATGTTTCCCTCTAGAATTTTTATGGTATCACAGTTTTGTGTCTTATCCATCAGAGTTTATTCTGTCATATCCTGTAAGATGGTGGTCTAGTTTCATTTTTTGCATGTACATCTTGTTCTTCCAACACCATTTATTAAAGAGATTATCTTTATTTCCTTATATGGCATAACCTCCTTTATCAAATATAAATTGACCATAAAATATGGATTTATTTATGGGTTTTCTGTTTTTTCATTGATCTGATGCCCATTCTTAATCCAGTTCCAGGTTGTTTTGATTAGAGTAGTGTTATATTTTGACATCAGGTAGCATGGCTCTTCTATCTTTGTTCTTTCTCACATTGCTGATAATATCTGGGGTCTTTTTTAGTTCCATATAATTTTTTGAAACATTT
>NW_028089011.1:0-646 GCF_014824575.4 Sturnira hondurensis
ACGACTCCGTGAGCAGACGGGCGTCTGGGGACCCAGGAGGTCCAGGGGCTCCGGGGCAGGCAAAGAAGCTCTTGTTAAAAAAGAAGTCAGAACTGATGATGGAAATGGGTTCACTTGGTTTCTCCAAAAAGCATGGAGATGGGGAAGTAAAAAAAAAATTCATGGAAATCTGTGGTTTTGGCTTTTTCTTCTCATGGACTCCTTAAAGTTCAAGCGGCCCATTTCACTTGGCACTGGGGCCTCCGTGACTGCTCTGTTTTGCCCCGTTTCCCAATTAAACCCTGAGTCATTCATTCATGACCTAGTTACTGAGTGTCTGTTCCATCCCAGGTGCCGTTCTGGGCTCGATGCACAAAGCGGGGGGGATTGAGGAAGGTCCCGACACTGTGGAGCTCACCCTCTCGTCAGGGACAATCAACAAAAGCATAAAGTGCATCTGGAATGAAGGGGGAGGTGGCTGGTGCTGAGAAGGAAAGTGAGGCAGGAATTGGGGGCGGGGCTTGGGCTCCTCCGAGGATGTGGACTTGGAGCAGAGGCCTGGAGGTTCGGAGGGAGGGAGACAGTCTAATTTCTGGGGAGCGTATGTGTTCCAGGCAGAGGGAACAGCAAGTGCAAAGGTCCTGAGGCAGGAACAGGCCTGGTGTTT
>NW_028089012.1:0-1039 GCF_014824575.4 Sturnira hondurensis
CTCCCCCTCATCTGGCCAAGAGGGGGTCCTCACTCTGCTAAAGCCACATGGGTCTCTCTCAGGCACTCTCTCCGAGAAGCAGCCCCAGTTCCAGCCTGGGTAGCAGCCACTCACTTCTCTCTGGCCCAAAACTTGGCCACAGCTATTTAACATATCTATGAAACCAGTTAAAGGTTATAGATATGTTAAATACTATTCCAGAGGTTAGCTGCAAAACAGCTCTCAATGGCCCTGCTCCATTCGTCCCTTCCCCCAACTGACACCTGGCGGGGGGGAGTGAGGATATCTTAATATTTCCTCCAATATTCCTGTACACTTTGAGTTCTGGACACCATTCTAAATCTTTTCTGGGCCCCCCCTTGGCTGCACCCTGTATCACACCTACTGATAAAAATACTTGAGCATCCACTCTCGAGTAGGGGTAGTTGGAGTTATGTATATATATACGTGTATATGTAATATTAACATGTTGTGTACATTATACAAATATATGTAATAGAATAAAAAATGAGAATGGTAAACTGAAGAATATTGTTTCGTTAGTTGTGATGGCTTCATACTGTCCTTAAGGCACCTGGCCTAGTCTCTTGGGATATAGTACGTACTTAGGTGAAGTTCATTATTATTTCCTTTCCTTCCCAAAATGCCCGGCATTCATGCCAACAGCACTCCTTGTCAACTCCACCTCTAAGTTCCATCCTCTCTATCGCTTTTCATACCAGTTACGGTCATGCTAGTCCACACCAGCAGCATCACGCACTTGGCCATCACCTTCTAACTAGCCGCTCTGCTTGCATTCTCACTCTCTCTCTGAGTCTTAGTCCATTCTGGCTGCTTTGACACGAATACCAAAGACGGAGTTGCTGATCAACTGCCGTGACTTATTTTCCTCACTTCTGGAGGCTGGAAAGTTCAAGATCAAGATTCTGGTAGAATCAGCATCTGCTAAGATCCCGCCTAAAAATAAAGAAGCCAAAGTAAGAAGCAATAATGATACAGGGTGCAGCCAAGGGGGGGCCCAGAAAAGATTTGGAATGGT
>NW_028089013.1:0-608 GCF_014824575.4 Sturnira hondurensis
TTGACTTTACAAAAGACTTCATGGGAAAGTTTTTCAGTGCTGTTGAAGGGTTCGTAAATTCCAAGAAGTTAGCAGAAGCACGCTGGTCCCCGTGAAGGGCACTGAACAGCCTGTAGTGCTCTCACCTCTGTGATAAATCACGGCAGGTCAGACATGACTCGGGTCGCTCCTGTGCACTGGGACCGGGGTGATGCACGCCAGGTGGGCACCAGCAGGCGGGGGCTGCCCTCTGGAAGGCCCGCACACGAAACTGCCTTTGCACTCAGGAAGGTGGCCCATGGCAGACTCTTGCCAATTTCCCTGCTACAAGTGCACACTGAAAAGGGATGGTCCCTTAGGAATACAGGTCAACATTTCCAAATGTAGACTGACCATGGTGGGATCACACTGTGCAACCTTGGCCTTGACAATTCCATGTCAGCTTATCTAGAGCTGGTCTGCAACCAGGAAGGAACACACCACCAGGACCACCCTGAGTGTGCAGGGGGGCAGTCTGGGAACCGAGGGTCCACACTCATGCCTTGACACCTTCCCCTGGGATGGTGTTTTGATGTCTGCACACACATTCTCAGCAGTGGGTCCACAGTACAGGGTGCAGGCAGAAGGGG
>NW_028089014.1:0-1954 GCF_014824575.4 Sturnira hondurensis
TTTTATCTTTTATTGATATTTTCTACATAGTAGACATTGTTTTCATACTTCGCTTTATACTTCATATATTTTTAGACAAGTTTTCTATTAGTTCTTTGAATATATTTATAATAGTAGATTTAAGGTCTTTATCAAATAAAGCCAATATTTGGGCTTCCTTGGGTATAGTTTTGCTGAATGTTTTTTCCCTATAAATGAGCTATACCTTCCTGTTTCTTTTTTTAACGTTTTTTAAATTTATGTAATTGTTGTTCAAGTACAGTTTTCTGTTTTTTACTCCCATCCCAGATCACCCCCCAGTGCTCCCCACCTCCCTCCTATTTCCACCCCCCATTAGTTTTTATCCATGTGTCCTTTATAATTGTTCCTGTAAACCCTTCCTCTTTTCCCCTGAAATTCCCTCCCCTCTCCCCTCTGCCTACTGTCTTCCTTTTAATACAACATAATTTGGAATGGAAACTGGGCACTTGAAATAACACTGCAACTCTGGAAACCTTTCTCTATCCCCTGGGGTGTTTTGTTGTACTATTGTTGTCTGTTTAGTGACTTCTTTGGGTGAATTCTATAATGTCTGTATTCTTTGTCATGTGTGTCTGCTAAGGTATCTGATCAGTAGTTACCTTAGTGGCCTGCTAATACTAGGATGGATGTATTCTTAAATACATAGGACAAGTAAGTCTTCCTTTTGCTCACGGAATTTGTGTGTGTATTGGTGTGACCTTCAATACTTAGGTAGCATATTACTCTACATTGGCTTTCACTTCCTGCTCGTGCAAATTGTCAAGGTCAGCTAGAGGTGAGAGAGCCCTCTTAAGTTTTTCATGGGCGTGTGCACAGACCTTCACATGCCTGTGACTTTCTAGAGCCCCAAGAATATACTGGAGCTTTTTAAAGTCCCCTATATTAATCTTATTATTAAAATTTTCTTTCTTTCTTTTTTGGACAGCCTGTTGTTTTCCCAAGTCATATTATTGCCTTAGACACTTGTAATGTTAAACAATTGCTGCTAATTTCTTCCAACAAACACCTAAGAATGGGCTTTTCCCTCTGAGCCAGGTCTGATTCGGGTCAGCTGAAAACAAGCCCTATTAATGGGGGTTTCTCAGGGAACTTGCAGACTGGTCAAGTAGTAACAAGTCTCTGGGATGAGACTCTGGCAACCCTAAGCCCGTTCTTCCACACCCCATAGGCTGATAGGTTGCTAATTTTTATACTTACCATTCTTGCAGGACTGCTGTTTTCAGGGCTACTGAGGAAATGAGGTGAGGAAGATGGGAATAATGGTATAAGTTAAAATGCCATAAACCTTTCTGTTGTTACCAAGATTCAGCTATTTTTCTCAAATAAATGCTCCCCTGGTTGTTTCCAGGCTTTGGTTAATTTCCAGAAAAAATTAATTTGGACAATTTTTGCCATCATTCTTTCTGCTTTTATGGAGGAATAGGTTTTTGGCGATCCCCACTGTATCATTCTGGAGGTTTTTCTCTAGGCAATCCCACTGTAATTTATACACAGGAATTTTAGAAAATCCTTAATAAGTGATCTGAAAATCTAGTAAGAATGAAGTGGAAGTCTGTAGGATTGCAAGTTATTTGTGCAGGANGCTCCCCTGGTTGTTTCCAGGCTTTGGTTAATTTCCAGAAAAAATTAATTTGGACCATTTTTGCCATCATTCTTTCTGCTTTTATGGAGGAATAGGTTTTTGGCGATCCCCACTCTATCATTCTGGAGTTTTTTTCTCTAGGCAATCCCACTGTAATTTATACACAGGAATTTTAGAAAATTCTTAATAAGTGATCTGAAAATCTAGTAAAGAATGAAGTGGAAGTCTGTAGGATTGCAAGTTATTTGTGCAGGAGAACTAAGAAGTGATTTAATTTTTTTCTTACTAGTTCAAGACCATCAAGAACATATTTATAGCCAGCATGTGCTGCACATCCTTTAAGAAACATTT
>NW_028089015.1:0-913 GCF_014824575.4 Sturnira hondurensis
AAGGGTATACATCTACACACACACACACAGCGCTCCCTTCTCCCACTGTCCTGACTCCAGGTACCGTAAATCAGGAAAAGAGCACACATCCGTTTTTCAGGTCGCTGGCACTGTGAGCTGTGTCGCCTGCCTGTCCAGGCAGGACCTCCAATTAATCCAAAGTCATGTGGCACCTTTCACTGGCAAGAGTTCTTTGTACCAAGTTCCAGTCAAAGTCTCTCCTGGTTTCCAGGCCACTCAGCCAAATGGAGCACGCCAAAGCTGCGTGGGCCTCTTCTACCAAAGCCGCACTCCACCAAAAGCGCCCGTCTTTCTTCTTCACCTGGCCGCAGGGATCTCCATTCTGGCAAAGCTGCATGGGCTTTCCTTTCACCTGGCCAAGAGGGGGTCTGCACTCTGCTGAAACCGCACGGCTCTCCCTCCTAATGGCTACAGGGGTCTACATCTTTCCAAAACAGCGTGGCTCTCCCCCTCACCTGGCCAAGAGGGGGTCTTCACTCTGCTAAAACCACATGCCTCTCTTGCAGGCACTCTCTCAGAGAAGCAGCCCCCAATTCCAGCCTGGGTAGCCGCCACTCACTTCTTCCTGGCCCAAAACTTGGCCACAGCTATTTAACATATCTATGAAACCAGTTAAAGGTTATAGATATGTTAAATGACCATTCCAGAGGTTAGCTGCAAAACTGTTGCTATGCAAAACAGCTCTCAATGGCCCTGCTCCATTAATCCCTTCCCCCAACTGACACCTGGGGGGGGGGGGTGAGGATATCTTAATATTTCCTCCAATATTCCTATACACTTTGAGTTCTGGACACCATTCCAAATCTTTTCTGGGCCCCCCCTTGGCTGCACCCTGTATCACTGCAACCTAGGCATGTGCCCTGACCAGGAATCGAACCAGCGACCCTTTGGT
>NW_028089016.1:0-654 GCF_014824575.4 Sturnira hondurensis
TGAACTAAAGGGAAGGAATGTGGGTGGGAGGGAGTGTCCAGGGGGGAGTGAAGGGGGGGGAAATGGGACAACGGTAATAGCATAATCAGTAAAATATGTTTTTTTAAAAAGGAGCACATGTGGAAGCATCACTTGGTCCCTGTTCCATAACGGGCTTTGGAATTTCTTTAGACATACCATAATACCACTGGAGAAGTCCTAAGGAAGAGGATATTCAATTTATTAGAACTCCTCTCAATAAAACTATAGTGTGTGGTTGAAAAGTAAGTAGGGCCAAAGAGTGAAAATCCCCAGGAAGTGGGTTCCATTCACACGAAGGTCTTTCCCCGAACCCCCTTCTCTGGCGGATGAGTCTGGGTCTCTGTGACACATTTGCATTGCCAGATGGAGTTTCCATGCATGATGTCAGTGCTGAATGACTTGGGGCAATAGAGGAGAGCCTAGGCCTACCAATGATTTTTTTAATACTTTTCATTACTATTTATCCCCCTTATACTCTCTTCCTCCACCCACCCCCACAATCATGAGTCCTTTTACTTTTTTGTTTGATCCCTCCACCCCACAATGCCACTGGCAAGAACTGTCATCCTACTCTCTCTCTTTGAGTCTGGCTCTATTGTACCTATTAGTTCAGTGTGTCCATTAGATTCCATT
>NW_028089017.1:0-745 GCF_014824575.4 Sturnira hondurensis
GTGATCGTTCTATGTCAAAAGAGAGGCCTCCCTCTTATTCCTAGGAAGGATCTCATGCTGAGCACAAACATTGGAAATTTGAAGATAGACAACTGCCGAGGATCAGCATGCAGTAGGACACAGGAGCACAGAGACTCTCTCCCTGTGCCCACACCGGGCTTCGCTGGCCTGGGCACAGGCCCCTGCCCAGCTCACCCCACCTGGCTTCTGCTTCTCTTGCCCTGCTTCTTTAAGGTGACACAGCTCTTTCTGCAACCGCTCCATCTCCTCTTCCATCAGCTTATAGTTTCTGAGACAAAAATTGACCTTTCCCTGGGCACATTCCTTTTCCTTCTTCAGCTGCTTTATATGTACTTGATTGTCCATCTGCAAAACAGAAACTTGAATTGGAAACCTTCCCTTTTGTTGATAAGCACATGGAAAGATCATTATGAACCCTGGCCTGTGTTGCTCAGTGATTTAAATGCTGATCTGGGAACCAAAAGGAAGCCGATTAGACTCCTGGTTTTGGCACATGCCTGCACTGCAGGCTAAGTTGCTGCTTGCGGGCCTCTGAGAGGTGACAAATCGATGTTTCTCTCACCCCCCACATCAATGTTTCTCTCCCCCTCTGTCTCCCTCCCTTCCCTTCTCTTTAATAAAATAAAAGGAAAAATAAAAATAAAAATATCAAGTACAAAAAAGCAAAACATTATTGAGAAAATATATAATTGAGAATAATATATTGTCAGCATAAGAATTATTA
>NW_028089018.1:0-1035 GCF_014824575.4 Sturnira hondurensis
TAGGGCTCAGGTTGGTATGCGAATATCGGTTTTGGCAAAGCCCGCTGGTTTTTGGCTCCCTGGTTTGACATCAGCCGTCTTTTCTGGCTTGTAGTTCAGTGGCCATTTTGCCCTACCCCACCCACCCTGATATTCCAACCTCTTTGATAGGATAAGGGGTGTTGTGTTCCATCTGGCTATTTCCTGCTGTCAGGGGAGGGGGATATAAGGGGAAGTGGGGCTAGAGGTCAGCCATTTCTGGTTCCTCAGGGAAGGGTGAGTAGGTGTGGGCCTGAAGCAGCATCTGGTTAAAGGTAATCCACGAGACTTCACGAATTCATTCCTGGAGAAAACTCAGGAAACAGGGGCCAAGCATTAATAGTATGCAGATTATTATGAATGGCCCTAGGACTGAAGCCAGGGTGGTAAAGAGTAGGGAACACCACCACAGGGTTATTGTTTCGAGAGTGGTAGGTTGATAATTACAGAAGGTTGATAATTACCGGAGTTTGCAATTACCATCCATCTGATCATAGAGGAAGCAGAGGGCATGCCATCCATACGGGGCAGTCCAGCCGTCTAGCCCTCTAAAGCTACTTTTGGAAGCAGAGAGAAGGATGGATGTAGAGCAACTTGAGGGAGGGCAGTCCGAAGAAGTAACAGGGTTAAAAATTACCCGTCCAACTTTGTCATATATTTTGCGTACAAAGAAACTCCAAATGTATTTGCTCTGTAATTTAGGAGGGGTTTTTTTTTGTTTGTTTTTGACAGGCATGGGTAAGCAAGAAGGAGGAGAAGGAGGATTTCTAGAGACTTCGTCGGGAGAACCTGGTGCTCAAGTAAAGCGGACTTGAGTGTCTCCTATGGGCTGTGCTGACCCCTTTTCTGAGGCAGGGGCCAGCTTAAGGCAGGAGAGGTGGACCCACACTGGCTGACCCACTAGTTTTGCTGCTCTGGGGATACTTAGAATAACAGTATGTGGTCCCGTCCACTTGGGCTGGAGCGGTCCAGGTCAGAGCTCCTTGAGTAATACCTGGTCTCCAGGCTATAGGAGAG
>NW_028089019.1:0-763 GCF_014824575.4 Sturnira hondurensis
AGAAAATAGATAAGGGGGAGGGCAAGAATAGTAGGGGAAATACAGAATCTAAAGAACTTGAGACACGTGGTCATAAACTAAAGGGGGGAAACTAACTAAAGGGTGGGGGAGGGGGTGTGCAGGGTGGAGGAGAATGAAGGGGGGAATAGAACAACAACTGTAATGGTATAGTCAATAAAATATATTAAAAATAAAAAGTAAAAACATATTAATATAACATAAATTTTACATTCAGAGTATCCTATGTCAGGATGAAACTTCCTTAAA
This sequence comes from Sturnira hondurensis, assembly GCF_014824575.4. Classification (NCBI taxonomy): domain Eukaryota; kingdom Metazoa; phylum Chordata; class Mammalia; order Chiroptera; family Phyllostomidae; genus Sturnira; species Sturnira hondurensis. Next base: position 268 of record NW_028089019.1, read on the forward strand.
TTGCCTTTACTGATAGTTTGCTAGAAAAGGCACGCTGGTCTTGGGAAGTGTCTGTCCACAGAAGGTGGTTTCACAGGGAGCAATGTCTTCCAGTCACATTTTTTTTCCAAAGGAAAAGATATGAAGCCCTGGCTGGTGTAGCTCAGTGGATTGAGCACGGGCCTGCGACTCAGACGATTCGGGTTCGATTCCCAGTCAGGGCACATGCCTGGGTTGCAGGCCAGTTCCCAGCAGGGGACTCATGAAAGGCAACCATACATTGATGTTTCTCGCCCTCTCTCCTTCCCTTCCCTCTAAAGATAAATAAGTAAAATATTAAAAAAAAAGATATGATCGGTTTCTGGAAGATACACTTTCACTGTTGTGGTGATAATAACTAAATTGATGCTCAGTGTTTTAATATTACTGGAAATAAAAATGTTTCACTGATTGTTGTAAACAATTGCACACATGTCTCAGTGAACATCAGAAATTCAATATAGAGAACTGTGCAGGG
>NW_028089020.1:0-711 GCF_014824575.4 Sturnira hondurensis
CCCCCTCATCTGGCCAAGAGGGGGTCCTCACTCTTCTAAAGCCACATGGCTCCCAAGCAGGCCCTCTCCGAGAAGCAGCTCCCAATTCTCGCCTGGTTTTTCCACTCTGCTAAAGCCACATGGCTCTCAAGCAGCGCTCTCTCAGAGAAGCAGCTCCCAATTCTAGCCTGGGTAGCCGCCACTCACTTCTCCCTGGCCCAAAACTTCGCCACAGCTATTTAACATATCTATGAAACCAGTTAAAGGTTATAGATATGTTAAATGACCATTCCAGAGGTTAGCTGCAAAACTGTTGCTATGCAAAACAGCTCTCAATGGCCCTGCTCCATTCGTCCCTTCCCCCAACTGACACCTGGGGGGTGGTGGTGAGGACATCCTAATATTTCCCCCAATATTCCTGTACACTTTGAGTTCTGGACACCATTCCAAATCTTTTCTGGGCCCCCCCCTTGGCTGCACCCTGTATCAGACAGGAAGAGGGATTTTCAGAAACATGGGCCTGAAGGAGCTCATTTGGCCAACATTGCATGGTTGACCCATGAAAGTGGCAAGTCAGTGTGATTATTTGAGACTTGACTGCCTTATTCAGGAAACAAAAAAAACAACATTTTTTTCTGGGCTAATTTATAAAGGAGCTATTTTGTAACTACATACACAACACAGTGTTTGTATTGTTCATAGAAGGAAGATTTGATTTTCGAACTTCCTGCT
>NW_028089021.1:0-730 GCF_014824575.4 Sturnira hondurensis
GAATCTAAAAAAAATAAGCAAACAACAAGAACAGGAACAGAATCATAGGTATGAAGATCATTTGGAGGGTTATCAGGTGGGAGGGGGAAGGGGGAAATGGAGGAAAAGGTGCAGAGATTAAAAAGTATAATTTGTAGGTACAAAATAGACAGCAGAGTATTAAGAATAATATAGGAAATGGAGAAGCCAAAGAACTTATATGCATGACCTATGGACACGAGCTAAGGGGGGGGATGGCTGGAGGAAAGCAGGTAGCAGGTGGAGGGAGACAAAAGTGGAAAAATCGGACAACTGTAATAACATAATAAATAAAGTATACTTTAAAAAGAGACTCTCAAGTTAGTAAGGACACAAACCAAAAACAGACTACAGTGTTAATTATGGTAGTTAATATCAAGCCATAAGAAAAAGCATTCTCAGGGTAAAATTAAATTTNAAGGCACTTCATTTACACAAATTGGACAGGGAAAGGGAGCTAGCCTAAGTAACTTTATAAAAATGTTTTTTTTTACTGGACTATACAGCTAAATTTTTTTTTAAAAAAACTCTCTGTAAACACTGTAAACTCTGTAAACATCACGAAACCTAAACTCTTCAGCAAGATAATTCTATCAAAATATTAAAGAGCAAATGATTCCAATGCATTTTTTTAACTGCATCAGATCATAAAAAGAACCCAAACTTAATTATTTCTTTTAATCAAACACAATAACTTTGACACTTAACTAGC
>NW_028089022.1:0-2092 GCF_014824575.4 Sturnira hondurensis
AACAGCAAATAGTTATCCGCAGACTGCGAGCAAGGCTGCCAAGAATCACACCACACTCTTAGCAGAAGTGGCCCGGCGAGGATGTGTGCTGCGAGGCAAACAGCCACAATGTGTGAATGGGAAGGAAACACGAGTGAAGCAAAATGCCAAGTGGAGCGACAGAAAAATCTTCCACTTGTTTATGTGCCGGTCTACACTCCATACATAGGCAGTGAGAGAGCAGCCAATTGAAAGTCATGGGGACTTTTTTACAGAGTTAAAAAAAATAAAAAGTCACAGCTCTGGCCAGGTAGCTCAGTTGGTTAGAGCGATGTCCCCATGTGCTATGGCTGTGGGTCCGATCCCCAGTCAGGGCACATGCAAGACGCAATCAATGAATGCCTAAGTAAGTGGAACCACAAATTGATCTCAATCTCTCTCTCTCTCTGAAATCAATTTTTTAAAAAGTCAATGAAATTTTTGAAAATGATGAAAATTTCCTGGTATAACTTCAGAGAACTGGCATCTAAGTGGCTGTTTTAACTGATGCTTCTCTTCGGTAAATTAACATGAAACTGAGAAGGCACCATGCATTCTTAGAATATTTCTCAAAACTCTTAAAAGTGATAGGGGCAGGCATCTTGACATTTTTTGAACTACTGAAGTTAGTTTCCTTACATTGTTTGAGGCAGATTTATTAGGTATAAGTGACGAGCAATAAACTCCACTTGTTTAAAAGGTACAATCAGATAAACTTAAGCATTGTATTTACCCATGAAACCATGGGTAATTAAGAATTTTATAGCTGTATATGATACATGTGCACACACAATTCTGCCTTTAATGCACTTTATATAAACAGCATGTAATACACATGTTCCTTTGACAGACACGAGTCATTAACAAATATCAAAAAGCAGCGATTGGGCCAAGGAAACTCCTGACAAGGTTGCCAACATCTGGACACACACATCTGTTCGAAAGTGAGTGATCCGAACAGAGGAGTCTAGAGAAAGAATTCGTGTCAATCTGATACTCAGTGATAAACGGTTATCCCCAAACATCCAGTATGATGCCAGGGGTGGTAACAAAACAGGCCAGTTAAGTGCAAACGGAACGACCTCAGGTTCTATGGAAATCAGAAGCTCTGGGTTGCTACCCAGAGCAGTCACCTTGGCCAAAAAATTCCCCTTCAGCCTAAAAGTACAGGAATCCCTGTAAGTCGCTCTGTGTCCCTGTACTCCGGCTGTGCCAGCCAGAGAGATCAAATGACCCGGAAGCCACGGAGGCCTCCTTCAGCCCCGGCCTCAGTTCTTCTACTCCTTCCAGCGCATGGATTTCCTCCTCCTGCTCCCCTGGCTCTCTGGACCTGTTTCTGACCCCCTTCTTTTTGTTCTGGTGACTCGTATTCATGCTCGTATGGGACTTCTTATTCCCATTGATCTTCCCAGCTTCTGCCACGCATCTCTCAATGGCTCTCTGATGTGCACTTCTGAGGGTGGCTACAGGTTAACAGAGGGAGCTGTGGGTGCGAAAAGTGTCCTGGATTCGGAAGAGTTTTCTCACGTTGTTATGACTTGAACCACTTCCGCTTACTGAACACTCACTAGCTTGCTGGTGGTAGGGGACTACATCAGGCATTTTCCACATGTAGTCTCATTTAACCCCTAAAGCAAACATCTGTGAGGGAAATTCATTGTTGTTGACATTTTACAGATGAAAGATCTGAGAAGGTGAGCAACAAAGTCACACAGCTAGGAAACGTCCAGAGAACGCGCTTCGGCTCTCGCTCCAGGGCACAAACACTGTTTTTCCTTCGAGCATTTAAGCCTGAGAGGGTCCTTCGGCGTTTTCCCTTCGCCTGTTACATGGTGATAAAAGCAGCACAAATGCTTTCACCATTTTGGCACCAGTTCAATATTTTCTAAACACGAAACTGTATACCACTACTGAGAAGCCATATGAAAAGAACGCACACAATTTTGTGGCTGACATGTATATAACTTTCTAAAGGACAATTGGGTAGTATGCCTTAAAAATTTTGAAAAGTGTTCATTTTTAAATTTTTAATATATTTTATTGATTATGCTGTTACAGTTGTCCCATTTCCCCC
>NW_028089023.1:0-837 GCF_014824575.4 Sturnira hondurensis
TACAGGAGAAGTATTCATGAAGAAATGTAGGACTCACTTCTACATAACAGGTAGATGAACAGATCTAAAACTGGCAGATAGAAGTATTCCTGGCTTCCAAAGCTCATGCTCAGAATTGTCTGTTTTTACTGTCCCCACATGCAGATTTACCTGATGTTGCATAAAACTTAATGTAAGGACTTTTGTTTTCTTTTTCCAACACTCTCTACTTCACTGGCCGTTAATATCTCTTCAATACATACCCACACTCACATGCACCTGGAAACACAAATGTAATTGGAATACATTCTGATCTTTTCAGCCATACTAATGCCCAAGGCAGATAACCATGGACTGGTTTGATCATGATTATCAATATTGGGAAGAGACGTACAATTGCGCACATCGGCCTTGCTGGAATTCAACCAAGCATTGCTGTTTGAATGAGCATGTTTCAATCTTACAATAATGTTTTTCGATCGATCAAAAAGGTTGTTTTGGAAAAACATACTATAAATAAAGACGTATTTTGAATGTTGTGTCTACTTTTCTTCAATTTATTTTTTAAAAGAGATTTTGAGCAGGGCTATGTGCTTCAGGAAAATCAAAAAACCAAGCAGTGGTTATGTGCTGTGGAGGTCCAGAACAAGCCACCACATCAAGATGTATGGTAGTGGCATGCAGCTTCCTTTGAGCTAAAGAGAATTTTAGCTTCAGGTTCAAGAGAAACTCTTCCCCTCCCCTTGACTACCTCAAGAAATTTAGAGGCTTTGTCCATAAGAGATTATCAGAGATAACATCTTTTGACCTATCTATAGCCCAAGACAAGGTTTTATGTACTAAAGATCAGCTTTTCTT
>NW_028089024.1:0-840 GCF_014824575.4 Sturnira hondurensis
GCCTCCAGGGCAGGCGTCCTCCAGCCCTGCTGCGTCCATCCGTCCGTCTGTCTGTCACTGAGCATGGGCCACTCCCCCGCAGCCACACTCAGCGCCTCTCTGTCTGTGTGGCGGGTGCAGCCCCTTCCCCCTGCCTGGAGCTGCCTCCATTTCATGCTGCCCTCTGCCTGATGCCCACGCAGACTTCAGGCTTCAGCTGGGCCCAGCCTCCCCCAGGAAGCCGCCTCAACTGCCCTGCCTGCGCCCATCCCCTGCCAGGCTGGGTGACTCTGGGCCCTCAGCTCCGATCACCCAGTGTCACCGGTGTCTGGTTTCAGCTGTGCGTCCTCCCAAGTGGACCCTGCACTCCAGCATCACCGCTGGGTCCCAGCAATAGCTCGTTGGAGGGGTCTGCCAACGTGGAGCCGAAAAGAATGCATGGAACTTGCAATACTAGGGAACATAAAGTTTATATATAGTCTTCTATAAACATGACACATTCACAGCACACTGATGATTTAAGTGAGGTAGAGCTCATTAAGCTGAAATAGAAGTCAAAGCCTTTCACAATATTTCCTTGAGCAATGTGTCTTAATTCCTCTCAGACTCAGTGAGTGTCTACCATATGCAGGGCCCTGGAATGCAACTGCAGGTGTTTAATCTCGCAAGGTCAAAGGCGAAAGCAGGGAGCGAAGCCCTTGGTGGGCTGGATCTCTCGTGTCCTCTCATACATGCACACACACATGCACGCACCATGCACACGGGTACGCTCACAGACACACACGCATGCACGTGAACAGCTTCCTCAGCAGCCGAGCTGTCAGTCACTGGGGAGTGTGGGAGCGGACGATGAAGGAGAAC
>NW_028089025.1:0-835 GCF_014824575.4 Sturnira hondurensis
TGAGAGGATGGTGTGGTGTGTATTTTACCGGGAACGTGCAGCTCTCACTCCATGTGGTGTGTGTTCGATCGGCTCGAACATCCCACAACCACGGCTTCTGTGGGCCACCCGACCAGGTGGCTGCCATTCAAATAACAACACCTGCTTTCCTCATTGGAACCAGTGAAGGACATGGGTAAACGTGAGCTCAAGCTCAACGTTGGGTGTCCCACGTCTTCAGTGACTTTTGAGACACAGCAAGTATTTTGGACACAAATCCCCCAAACTTACCCAGCAAGATCAGCATTTATCTCCATTAGAAGGACTAACAGAGGCTGCAGATGGTCAGCTGAAGTCACCCTGGCTGCGGTGGGCGGGAACCCGGGGAGTGAGCAGCGCCATGTATGGAACCCCCACCAACACCCCGCTCCCTGAACTGCTCCATCTCCCCCAGGACCAGAGCCTGGCTCCTCATCTTTCTCCACTCTCTTCTGCATTCCCACCTCTCCTTGTCTGCTGGTCATCTGCTGGTGACCTGTTGTGTCGGGGGTTGCAGACCGAGTCCCTCTCAGATGGAGGCAGCAGGAGCACCACAAGATGGCTGTCCCTGAATCCTTGCACGCCACTCATGCCAACAGACACAGCCCTCCCAGTCTCTCACTCCCAGCCCTTCTGCAGAGGCACCTGCCCTCCTTCTCTGCCCTCCCTGTCCGGGGCCAGCCCTCAGCCAGCTGCAGCTTCCCTGGACAGACCCCGCCAAAACTCGCCCATGGCCACCTCTGCCAAGTCACCAGCAGACCTTTCCACGACCTGGTTGAACATCTCCCAGCACAATGCAGGTGGGCCCCTCAGTCTG
>NW_028089026.1:0-976 GCF_014824575.4 Sturnira hondurensis
GGGAAAGGGAGGAGTGAGCCGCAGAAGCACGCAGGCGCTGCCCCACCCTCCTCAGTTCTGCAATGAAGTGACTGGGGACCCAAGGCTCTGGCTGTGTCAGCCCAGCCGTGGTGCATGCTGGGAGGAAAAGTGCCTTGCATAGCGCACACTCGCATGTGCTTCCTTGAAAAAGGGCCGGTTAACTGCAAACCATCTGGGAAAGATACAAAAGCTGGAAGAAGAGATGGAGTAGTGCCTGCGTCCCTGAGAACACTGACTGGAGGTTCTGTTCTCCCCTCCGTGAAGCGGGAGGCCCTCCTGGTGCCCACACCACCATGACCAGCGGCCCCGCATGGTCCCTGGCCGCTGCGGCCATTGTGTTTAGCGTCGCTGGGGGCTTGGCGTCTTCTCCAAACTGCAGAGCACGGATGTGGGGTGCGGTGGGGTGCTGTGTCCTTGGCAGGTGACCCCCCCCACTCACAGGTGCCCTTTGTCACCTGTGTCAGGAGGGTCACGTCTGGGGGAGTCTTGGACCCTGTGGAAATGCCACCCAGTGCTTCCCAGTGAGTGACCTGCCCGTCCGGCTCCCGACTGGGGCACCATTTCCCCGGAGCTGGGATGGATGGATAGCAGCCATCCTGCCCAGTGGCCCAACTTCTGTGGGAAGCATGGGCCTGGTTGGGTCACAGTGGCGGCAGCAGGCTCTCGTGGGGTGACCGTGGCCGGCCAGGGGGCCAGGGCTCCAGAGCCTGCTCTCCTTGTGCCTGACCCCGTGCCCACGTCTGGGCTCTGGCCAGGCGTGGGCACAGTCCTCGTCCACTCAGCCGCCTCACCGTGCCATGTGAGCATGCTCAGAAATGGCTGCCCGCCAGGCCTGTGCTGCCGTCTCTGCCACCTGTGCCCACCAGGAGGACAAGAGTCAGGTGCACGGGGGCTTCAGGTCCCTGAGGTGGCGCTGGGCCCAGAGGCCACCCGGGGCTCACAGCTTCCAGTGCCC
>NW_028089027.1:0-500 GCF_014824575.4 Sturnira hondurensis
AGATGGACCCCACAGGCCCCAGCGGCGAACAGTGCAGGCCCCATGGACTGTGTGCCCCAGCGGCGGGAGGAGGCAGAGGAGACCGCCATTGATTTCCTTTGACCCCGCCCCCACTTACAACGTCATAACCCAGTGACTGAGTTGCCCCGCCCTGGTGAACACCTACAGCTCTGCTCCTCATAAATAACAGGCAAGAACAGTCCAAAATATGGCTCAAGAAGAACTCAAAGCCCCAGAGCCAATAACTCTAAGCGACCAAGAAATAGCCAGCCTCTCAGATGCACAGTTCAAAACACTGGTGATCAGGATGCTCACAGAACTGGTTGATTTTAGTTACAAATTAGAGGAACATATGAAGGCTAAGCTAATTGAAATGAAGGGAGATGTCCAGGAAGCCTATAGTGATGGAAAGGAAACTGGGACTCAAATCAATGGAATGGACCAGAAGGAAGAATGAAACATCCAACCAGAAAAGAATAAAGAAACAAGAATTCAAGAAA
>NW_028089028.1:0-16589 GCF_014824575.4 Sturnira hondurensis
TTTTCTTCATTTAACATTTTTTATTGTTATTCTATTACAGTTGTCCCAGTTTCCCCCCTTTGCCCTCCTCCACCCAGCCCAGCCCACAATCCCACAGTCAGTCCCCACAGTGTTGTCCATGTCCGTGGGTCATTTATACTTGTCCTTTGACTAGTCCCTGCCCCTTCTTTCCACCATTGTCCCCTCCCCCTTCCCTCTGGTCCCTGTCAGTGTGTTCTACATTACTGTGCCTGTGGTTCTATTTTCTCATTAGTTATTTTTGTTCCTTAGATTCCTCTTATTGGTGAGATCATATGGTATTTTTATTTCACTGACTGGCTTGTATCACTTAGCATCATATTCTCCAGGTCCATCCATGATGTCTCAAAAGGTAGGAGTCCCTTCTCTCTTCCTGCTGCACAGTATTCCATTATGTAAAAGTACCACAATTTTTTGATCTACCTGTTTACTGATGGGCACTTGGGCTGTTTTCACTACTTGAGCATTGTAGATAGCACTGCTATGAACATTGGGGTCCATAAATTCTTTTAACTTGGTATGTGAGGATTCTTTAGGGTGTAGTTCCAGCAGTGAATTGCTGAATCAAAAGGCAGTTCCATTTTCAGTGTTTTTGAGGAAATCGCATACCCGTTTTCACAGTGGCTGAACCAGTGTGCATTCCCACCACCAGTGCACGAGGGTTCCCTTCTCTCCACAAGCACTTGTTTGTTGGTTTGTTTAAGATGGCGACCCTGACTGGTGTGAGGTGGTATCTCATTATGGTTTTAATTTGCATCTCTCTGGTGGCTAGTGATGTTGAGCATAATTTCATATGTCTTGGGCCATCTGAGTCCTCCTTGGAGAAGTGTCTATTGAGGTCTTTTGTCCACTTTTCAATTGGATTGTTTTCCTGCCTGGTGTTGAGTTGTATCAGTTACTCATATATCTTGGAGATCAAACCCTTGTCCGATGTGTCATTGGCAAATATGTTTTCTCATAAGGTCATTTCTCTTTTCATTTTGAGGATGGATTTTTAGCCATGCAGAAGCTTTTTAATTTAATGTAGTTTGAAACAGATGAAATCATTAGGCATAAATCAACAAACTGGTGAAGAGTTTTTTGCTGAAAACTATTATCTGTTCATGAAATTAATAAAAGGTCTAAGTGGATAGAAAACACAGTGTTTATGGATTAGAAGACTCACTATGGAAAAAATGTTAATTCTCCAGAACTGGCATAAAGATTGAACAAAATGCAAATGAAAATCCCTGCATATTCTCTGTGGCTATAAACATAAGAATTTCAAAACTCCCATGGAAAGATAGAGGAACTAGACTGTCCAAAGTAAAGAAGAAATTTAAGTAAACATATTTATTTTCTACAATCTTAAGAGTAAACAAGATAGGGTGGAGTTAGCAAATAGACATGTTGAGCAATGGAACAGAATGGAGAATTTAGGAATAGACCCACAAGAACACAATCAAATCTTTTTTCTTTTTGATTATTGTTCAAGTGCAGTTACCTCCATTTCCCCCCACCACTGTCCACGCCCCAGCATCTAATTGAATTAAACAAAATGTATTATGAAAACCAATTTAAACGGTTTCATGGTGTCATCTTTTAAATGTGGGCGATGAGAAATTTGCAGCCATCCCCATGGTTCCAATGGGATGGGGCTGCACTTTGCAGTCCCAATACCAGTCAGTGGCTTTACAGAAAGGAGACAATCTCTCTGGCATTTGAAGGAAAAGCCAGTCTTAGATTTAGAGCCGGTGAGGGGCCTCGAGATGGAAGCGAGGACCGGGACTCTGGGGCTGTACGCCTGGTTTGCTACCGGGCCCGCCCCTTTGTGTCCCAACCTCAGACAAGGCTGCTGCCTGCCTACCTCAGCTTCCCCTTCTGTGAGGAGAGGAGACAACGAGGAGGCTTCTTCATTGTGTATTTGAGACTAAACTATTTAGTAAATTCAAAGTGCTCTGAATGTGCTGACGTGGTTTACACACAGATGAATGCTATTCCTCCTGTTCTTCTTAATGTCCTTAATCCTTATCCTTAATGCGAAGCGAGGACAACAGAATGGTGGACAGAGGAAATTTCAGAAACAGAGAGTCTGGGACATCTGTCATCGTGCCACTTCTTGGCTGCACCAAAGTGCACACACATTGCACACAGAGGCGTGCAGGCCCACGTACGCCCTGCCCTTCCCACAGGTCACGGAGGCACATCAGCCAGCTGTGACACACCCCCTGGGTCTCTGGTCTCGGGTGTGAGAGATGGTTTAAAACCATATAATGGTTTTACATTCATAACAGTCCTGTTTTCCTGATTATTCACAGGAAAGTCTGACAGGATGTCAGGCAATGGGACTGATTCCTGTTGGATCTGGAACACGGGCTTGTCCCCCTGTGTCGGGGATTCCCAGTTGGGGTTCAGTGTCTTACTGGTCACAGGTCCATCCTGTGTCCACCTGCTCTCACTGACACTTTCTGAGATGCCACCAGAGCAGTCCTTGGTTGGGACGAAGTTTTCCACCATGGGACACAGGTCCTCTGAGTTGTCCCCCTGATGACTGAACTGGGATCTTCCCCCTGATTGGACACAAGCACTGCAGGCTGGTGTGCTGACTGGTGACCGTCCCCTCCCATGTCCTTGGGTGGCTCCCTCCTCAGCCTCAGCTGGTTTCCTCCCACGTGTGCTCACCCATCTCGAGGGAACGTTTACAGACGCCCAGAGTGTCCTCTCTGTGGGGCCCTCTCCTGTCCCCCACGCTCCCCTGGACAGTTTGCCAAGGAACACCAGTCACCATGATGCAGAAATTTAAGGACCGTTACCTTTGGACACAGGTCTCTGGCAGTCGGTCGTTTTGCCAGGCCCTCTTTTCAGAATTGAGTTGGTGGCCCAGACACAGCAGGCCAGCCTGGTCCTGCCACCCTGAATCCACTCCTGACCCACCCTCTGCACAGCTGTCTGAGGCTGGGAGGAGGGGCCACTTGGAGACCTGAGAAATGGGACCTGGGGCAAAGCTGCTCACGGCTTTGTCTGCAGTCCTTGCAGGGCCTGGAGAGAGGGTGACACACCCGATGGTTATTGTCTCACTTCCCCCCTGCCTGTGTCACTGTGAGTATTAGTACTATCACCCCACACTGCATAGTAATAGTCAGCCTCATCTTCAGCCCGGGCTCCGCTGATGGCCAGGGTGTTTGTGTCCCCTGAGTGAGAACTAGAGAATCGGTCAGGGATCACTGAAGTTCCTTCTCATCACCATAGATGACTGTGACAGGGGCCTGGCCTGCCTTCTGCTACAACCAGACAGGATAATATTCTCTTACTGCCTTTCCCTGGCAGGTGATCCTGGCTGTCTGTCCTTGGTTCACAGACACTGCTGGGGGCTGAGTCACTTCAGAAGAGCCCACCAAACCTGAAAGAGAGGACAGGAGAGGTGAGTGTGAGGAGGAGGGTCTCCTTTCCAGATGGTGCACTTCCTCAATGCTGAGCAAAGATCAGGGCCAGGTTGCTCCCGGTTTCTGTGGGGGCTTAGCCTTAGGAGTCAGCACCTGTGCAGAGAGTGAGCAGGGGGAGCAGGAGAGGGGTCCAGGCCATGGTACAGATGCCCCAGGATCTTCCTTTGACTCACACCTGAGGATATGGCTTCGGGGCCTGTCTTATCCTGTATAAAGGGCCCCATGCAAATCCACTTCCTTCCTCTCGGGGCCTTGCTGAATGGCCCCTGATGGGCAGAGAGCAGCTGGGACCAGGGGAGGGTTTAAAGTTGGGTCCTCATGACCAGGTGTGGGCCTGGGTTGCTCAGAGCTCTCTGTGGTGTTGAGGGGACAGTGCTGACTGCTGACCGGCCCTGCTCCCACACTTGGGCTGAGTCTCCTCTCTGGCCTTGGGGAGAACCCACAGTCCCCTCCAGTGAGGAGATCACAGTGCGATGTGTGTGGGGGGTGCTGGTTACAGGACCTGGTAGGGACAGTGGCCAAGCTGGTGTAAGAGGCTGGAATTTGCTCCAGGACACAGTGACATTGGTCATGTGCCTCTGGGGGAGTTTTTATTACATTTTAGGGGAAATAAAGAAGAAAACTTTTGCATCTTGGTCTTCATAAGCATTCTTAGGCTTTGTAAAAATGCTTCACATGTAAAAGGAAAGAAGGTAAATGGAAACCCTTTAAAATTAAACACTTTGTTCTATGAAAGTCTCTTCTGGGGAGTTAATTAAAAAGAACAACAAAGTGAGAGAAAACACTTGCCAGTCCCAATCCATCAAAGAAATGTTGTGTAACAGTTTCAAAATCAGTTAATTAAGAAAGCAAACAGCCCTGGCTGGGGGCTCAGTTGCTGGAGTGTCTCCCAAAGGCACCAGGGTTGGGGGCCTGACCCCTGGTTGAGGGGCACATGGGAGTCTCACAATGCATGCACGGCCGATGGGGCAGCAAACGGATGCATGTTTCTGTCAAATCCATTTTAACATTAAAAAATAAACAGAACAAATGAAGTTCAACCTGAAAATGGGTAAATGACATGAATGGACATTTGATGGAAAAATACATAAATGTCAAAAAACTCCAACAAAACATGTTCATCACTAGCCGCCAGGGCAGGGAAATTGGGACCATAGCGAGGTACCCGCACGCCTGTCAGAAGGACCAGACTGACTGAGGGGAAACCGGGGCAACACCAAGCCCCGGTCAGGGAGTGAGAGGGGTCACTCCGTCAGTGGCGGTAGGAATGTCAGACGGCAGAGCCGCAGTGGAGAAACAGCTGTGTGCTTAGTACGAAGCTGAACATGCAATGACCATAAAACGAGCCACTGCATTATTGAGCATTTATTTCAGAAAATTAACATCTTATGTTTATAGAAAACCCACAAGCGAGTGTTCACAGCCCCTGATAGTCACCTCAGGCTGTTTTAAACAAATACCACCAAGTTCCTTAAGCTTGGACGTCACAGAGACAGACAGAGAGAGAGAGAGACTCTGGTCATTGAGACCCCAGACCCCACCAGACCCCAGCCCCACCCATAACTCATCCTTTGGCTTTTACTATTTCCTTAGAGTCTCCATTTCCACATACAGCTACCCTGGGAGTAAGGACTTCAACGTATGACCTGCGGAAGACACAATCACTCAGTTCATACCAGCGCCCTCACACGTATGAGCCCCAATCGAAAATAATTCAGATGTCCTTTGGGGTGCTGGTTAAACAGACATCGGTACTGTGCTCATTCCCAGGGTTTTCTGGTTCCTCCCCCGGTTCCATGGTGTGGGGGTGACATCTGTACTTCAGACTGCCTCATGGCTTCACTCTTGGGCTGGTCTGACCACAGCTGAGCTCAGAGGTGACATCTGTCTGCATGTTCTCAACCCACTCTAGAGCCTTAACTGTAGTGGTGACGATATGAGCCTGAGATCAGAGTTGTGCCTCAACCCGGTGACAGTTTGAGAGGATCAGAACATAAATAAAATTCTCACCTTGCTAATGGTGCTCAGAACTTTTAGGACTCGTGAGTTGCTGTACTTGGTGAGAAGTCTTGAGACTGGTTGGAGGGGCCCCAGTGTCCCCCGTGTGCCCCAGTGCCAGGGTCAGCTCCAGTCCTTGAAAGATGTGACAGTTACAGTGTGAGCATGAATGGGGTGGGCTGGGCAGGAATGAGTTACCAGGACCTGTGATGGACAAGCAGGCCAATTCTACAAGAACCCAACCCGAGAGAGTCAGAGTCAGTGTGTTATGTCACCAGTATCAGAGGTGATAGTGTGGAAAAGTTACTACTCTTTCTACAGGTGCGAACGGTGGTTAATGACCCTGTGTTTACCACAATTAAATTATTTTCATTACTAATAAATGGAGAGATTATTCAAAAAAATAAATTGTAATGATCCCCTTGCATGGTAGATATCCTCAGGGCAGGCCCTAGGATTCTCTAAGAGGCTTTGCTGGGTGGGCTCTGCTGCCCCCTGGTGGCCTCCCCACACTGGCTGGTGGAGGAGAAGGTGTGTGCTCTGTCCAGGTACAGAGTCTGAACCCACTGCTCAGGTGGTAACTCCCTGATCCCAGGATTGAGGGTCTCAGGGGGGATTACTGTTCTCTCCATAACCACCTCGGGTCTCAAGACCAGGCACAGGCGGCTCAAATTATCCATAAAAGAATGGACAGGCTCATTGGGAGGAAGAGTGGGTGGGCCCACCTGAAGCATCTCTGACATATGTCTTTGACGGCTATGATTCTGAGTGTGGTTGTGGGGACAGAGGACTCAGAGTGCACCTCTCATTGATGGCCACCGCTAGGGCAAGTTGGAAAAAGGGCACTGGTGGTATCTGCCCCAAAGACTGAGACAGGAGACGCTCACCCAGCAAACACTGATTCAGCCCCACTGTGTCTGCCAGACACTGCGTCCTGGGTGAGATGTGTGCACGGTACCAGTCCTGCCTCCCAGATGCCAGTGTGCACACGGGGGCACACAGTGGACACGCTGGTGTGGGTGACACAGCACAGTCACTACCACCTTCTTCCTGTATGTTGTCTTTTTCCACCCAAGAAAACAGTATCCAGGTTTATTAAAGATATTTTTTCATAAACAATCCTGGGGTTTCAGGCAGGACGTGGACAGACAACCATTAAACTCTGCCCAACGACCTTCACCCTCCCTTCCTCAGTGCACTGCCCACCCAGAAAGCCGCTGTGACACCAGTGACGTCCTCATCTGCTCTGAACTGAGAGCGTTTAGAGTGAGGGTCAACATCTCGCATTGGCATGTTATTTAGCAGCTTTTCACAAGCTGACTCTGCATTTCAGGCATGGCCTGGAAGAAAGTGGGAAGGACTCGGGACCTCACAGGGTGGTGAGTGTATGCGGACCCCCGTTGAGCCCCAGACGTGTTGCTGCAGGAGGAAAAGGGGCTCCTGTCTGCCCACGTCTCTTACTGTCCCGTCTATGTTTGCATTAAAAATCTTTTCTAATGAGAAAAATAATTAGCTTAATAATCAATCAATTAAGCAATCAATAAAAGTAAGTACAGGGTAATAACTGTGCAGCTGTTGTACTGTTCAGATAATGAGTTGAGATCAGACAAGAATGGACAGGCAGGCCCTCTGTGGGGAGAGGCTGGAGGGGTCTCTCTGGAGGGGACCCTGGAGGTGCCATCAGGGTGGGAAGGGGAAGCAGGAGGAGGAAGTGAATGTGGGGACAGCAGGGTCAGTGCCCTGGGGGGAGGGTCTGGTCTGTCTGAGCAGGAAGGACAGTGAGAAACTAAGGTGATTATGGTCCAAACCAGGTTGGCCCAATGTGACATGAATCTGCAATATTAAGGCATGAGGGACAGGACTGACATCACACTGGCACACACACCTGGCCCAGGAGTCAGAGCAGCTGAAGGGGGACCCAGGGGAAGGAGGAGCCACTGCACTGTGACCCTTGTCCTGTGTGACTGAGGTGAGTGAGCAGGGGACCCACCAGGACTCTCACTGCACAGGGGTTGCTGATTCCCCTCTGGTTTGCACAGGACGTCACATGGGACCTTCTCTCCTGATTCAGAGAATTCTGACAACACATCACTCCTGCCGCTTAACTTACAAACTTGTGAGGAAACATCACATTGGACCTGAACTAGGTGTGAGTGAGACACCTGAGTTTGTTGTAACAGGTTCCTCTTCTTCTGAAACCTTTGAGGTAACATGGTCATAGCTTTACTTTATCATGTATTATAAACCACAGCATACATTGTTATAGTGTTTTTGCATTAGAATCTTTTATGGAATTTAATATGACAAAATGTTTCATATTTACCCATGTAGTAACGATTCCTGACACCATGAATTTCTCTGTGCAGATTCCCATTTCTCTGTGTCTCGGGCGTGTCCTCTGCTCTTTCTGGTTCAGAGTGTCTGCGCGTGTCAGTTCTCTATGTGTTGGTACGTCTGAGAAAGTCTTTCTTTGCTTCCTTCTTGTAAGATACTTTCACTGGGTTAAGATTTAAAAGTGGACAGTTTTTGTGTTAGTCTTGCTGTTGCTTTTAGTTTTCTGGACACTCCGCCCCCTCCCCCGTCCATGTTGTTCCCAGGGCAGCCTCTGCCCTGATCCCTCTGCTCCGTCCTCTCCGTGGACGGGCCTCCTGTCTCCGAGGCTTTTGTGATTTTCTCGTGGACACTGGGTTTAGGAATTTGGTTGTGATGTGTGTTGATGTTTCCTATGTGTTTTCTGTGCTTGGGTTATGCTGAGGTTCTTGGATGTGTAGGATCTCAGTTTTCACTGAATTTGGTACTTTTTGCCCAGTATTTCTTCAAATACTCTTTCTACCTCCCCCAAAAGGCCTCTGCTTCAGTGACTGTGATCACGTGCCCGGGAGGCTCCCTCCGTGCCCTCCAGCACACTGGCTTCTGTGTGTGTCTTCAGTGTGGCTTTGTGTCTGTGTCTCACGTCCTCTCTCTAGTTTCTCCTCCACATCATCCGTCACTCTTTTCTCTGTGGAGATGAACCTGCTGTCTGTCACATTACAGGTCATTGTGTCTCAGACTCTGTGGTTTCCACATCTGTGTGGTGACTTGGCTCTGCTTTTTGTCCTCCTCGTTTGCAATTACCACGTCCAATCATTCTCCTACAGCCCAGAACAAATGGTGTACAAATTTTCTTAAAATCTTTGGCTACCTATTCAATAATCTGTGAGATTTTATGGCCAGGACAGTTGGTTGATTTTGTTGCTTATGACAGCTGATATTTTCTTGCTTCCAATCAGGCATACTGATGCGACACCACGCTTGGTGAGTGTGTCCTTGTTGGTGAAAAATACTTGTATTTGCCTGTGTATCTGGCTGCTGTTCTAGGTTATCGCAGATTCATTCGAGTTCATGCAAACAGTGCGATCCTTCATCAGTTGTGCTCACACGTCCGTAGGTGGGACCACAACACTGAGGAGTCAGGGGCTAATTTCCCTTCTCGAGTCCTAGCTCTTGTAATAGGTCCCTCTGGTGTCCTGAATGGGACTTGTCCTCTCTGACTGTGGGACAAGTGTCACTTCTGACTATGTGTGTGAGCTTGGCAACTGGTCACACGTGTCTGTGTGGTTCTCGTTGGCCTCAGGAGGTTTCTCACGCCGTGTGTGTTACAGAGCAGATCCTTGGGGAATGATGTACTATTATAAAATTGACCCCCCTTCTCTGTGGGTCTCCCTGTACTAGGTTCACCTTGCCCACCACCAGGGAATTATAGTTCTCAATGTCAGAGATTGGTGAAAAGGAAAGGAATTATTTACTCAAAACAGACTGAGAGTAATGACTTAACGTCTTCACTGAGATCCCAAAGTCCCTTAGAATACCCACAAAGCCACAGTGCTTCCTTCCCTCTCTGCCTGGGCAGGGTACTACATCTCAGACAAAGAAATAGAGGTCCGAGGTAGGTAGCCTCCGGTTCTTTAAAGTAATTTGTTCTCGGCTGGCCGGCCTCCCTCGGTTCCCAGCACCATCAGCTGTGTCGCCGCAGCGATCTCCAGTTCTTATTCCAAACCCACGTGGCACCTTCTCCTGGCCCACCAGCAAGAGTCCTTTCTCCCCTTTCTTTCCCACAACGTCTCTCCCCTACGNGCCAGGCCCTCTTTTCAGAATTGAGTCGGTGGCCCAGACACAGCAGGCCAGCCTGGTCCTGCCACCCTGAATCCACTCCTGACCCACCCTCTGCACAGCTGTCTGAGGCTGGGAGGAGGGGCCACTTGGAGACCTGAGAAATGGGACCTGGGACAAAGCTGCTCACAGCTTTGTCTGTAGTCCTTGCAGGGCCTGGAGAGAGTGTGACACACCCGGTGGTTATTGTCTCACTTCCCCCCTGCCTGTGTCACCGTGAGTATTAGTACTATCACCCCACACTGCACAGTAATAGTCAGCCTAGTTTTCAGCCCGGGCTCCGCTGATGGCCAGGGTGTTTGTGTCCCCTGAGTGAGAACTAGAGAATCGGTCAGGGATGACTGAAGTCCGGTCCTCGTCACCATAGATGACTGTGACAGGGGCCTGGCCTGCCTTCTGCTGCAACCAGAAAGGATAATATTCTCTTACGGCCTCTCCCTGGCAGGTGATCCTGGCCGTCTGTCCTTGGTTCACAGACACTGCTGGGGGCTGAGTCACTTCAGAAGTGCCCACCAAACCTGTAAGAGAGGACAGGAGAGGTGAGTGTGAGGAGAAGGGTCTCCTTTGCAGATGGTGCACTTCCTCAATGCTGAGCAAAGATCAGGGCCAGGTTGCTCCCTGTTTCTGTGGGGGCTTAGCCTTGGGAGTCAGCACCTGTGCAGAGAGTGAGCAGGGGGAGCATGAGAGGGGTCCAGGTCATGGTGCAGATGCCCTAGGATCTTCCTCTGACCCACACCTGAGGATATGGCTTCGGGGCCTGTCTTATCCTGTATAAGGGGCCCCATGCAAATCCACTTCCTTCCTCTATGGCCTTGCTGAGTGGCCCCTGCTGGGCAGAGAGCAACTGGGACCAGTGGAGGGTTTAAAGTTGGGTCCTCATGTCCAGGTGTGGGCCTGGGTTGCTCAGAGCTCTCTGTGGTGTTGAGGGGACAGTGCTGAACAATGACCAGCCCCTGCTCACACACTTGGGCTGAGTCTCCTCTCTGGTCTTGGGGAGAACCCTCAGTCCCCTCCAGTGAGGAGATCACAGTGCGGTGTGTGTGTGGGTGCTGGTTACAGGAGCTGGTAGGGACAGTGGCCAAGCTGGTGTAAGAGACTGGTAATTGCGCCAGGACATAGTGACATTGGTCATGTGCCTCTGGGGGAGTTTTTATTACATTTTACGGGAAAAAAAGAAGAAAACTTTTGCATCTTGGTCTTTGTAAGCCTTCTTAGGCTTTGTAAAAATGCTTCACATGTAAAAGGAAAGAAAGTAAATGGAAACCCTTTAAAATTAAACACTTTGTTCTATGAAAGTCTCTTCAGTGGAGTTAATTAAAAAGAACAACAAAGTGAGAGAAAACACTTGCCAGTCCCAATCCATCAAAGAAATGTTGTGTAAAAGTTTCAAAATCAGTTAATAAAGAAAGCAAACAGCCCTGGCTGGGGGCTCAGTTGCTGGAGTGTCTCCCAAGTACACCAGGGTTGGGGGCCTGACCCCTGGTTGAGGGGCACACGGGAGTCTCACAATGCATGCACGGGCGATGGGGCAGCAAACGGATGCATGTTTCTGACAAATCCATTTTAACATTAAAAAATAAACAGAACAAATGAAGTTCAACCTGAAAATGGGTAAATGACATGAATGGACATTTGATGGAAAAATACATAAATGTCAAAAAACCCACACAAAACGTGTTCATCACTAGCCGCCAGGGCAGGGAAATTGGGACCATAGCGAGGTACCTGCACGCCTGTCAGAACGGACCAGACTGACTGAGGGGAAACCGGGGCAACACCAAGCCCCGGTCAGGGAGTGAGGGGGGTCACTCCGTCAGTGGCGGTAGGAATGTCAGACGGCAGAGCCGCAGTGGAGAAACAGCTGTGTGCTTAGTATGAAGCTGAACATGCAATGACCATAAAACGAGCCACTGCATTATTGAGCATTTATTTCAGAAAATTAACATCTTATGTTTATAGAAAACCCACAAGCGAGTGTTCACAGCCCCTGATAGTCACCTCAGGCTGTTTTAAACAAATACCACCAAGTTCCTTAAGCTTGGACGTCAGAGAGACAGACAGAGAGAGAGAGAGAGACTCTGGTCATTGATCCCACCAGACCCCAGCCCCACCCATAACTCATCCTTTGGCTTTTATTATTTCCTTAGAGTGTCTATTTCCACATACAGCTACCCTGGGAGTAAGGACTTCAACGTATGACCTGCGGAAGACACAATCACTCAGTTCATACCAGCGCCCTCACACGTATGAGCCCCAATCGAAAATAATTCAGATGTCCTTTGGGGTGCTGGTTAAACAGACTTCGGTACTGTGCTCATTCCCAGGGTTTTCTGGTTCCTCCCCCGGTTCCATGGTGTGGGGGTGACATCTGTTCTTCAGACTGCCTCATGGCTTCACTCTTGGGCTGGTCTGACCACAGCTGAGCTCAGAGGTGACATCTGTCTGCATGTTCTCAACCCACTCTAGAGCCTTAACTGTAGTGATGACGATATGAGCCTGAGATCAGAGTTGTGCCTCAACCCGGTGACAGTTTGAGAGGATCAGAACATAAATAAAATTCTCACCTTGCTAATGGTGCTCAGAACTTTTAGGACTCGTGAGTTGCTGTACTTGGTGAGAAGTCTTGAGACTGGTTGGAGGGGCCCCAGTGTCCCCCGTGTGCCCCAGTGCCAGGGTCAGCTCCAGTCCTTGAAAGATGTGACAGTTACAGTGTGAGCATGAATGGGGTGGGCTGGGCAGGAATGAGTTACCAGGACCTGTGATGGACAAGCAGGCCAATTCTACAAGAACCCAAACCGAGAGAGTCAGAGTCAGTGTTATGTCACCGGTATCAGAGGTGACAGTGTGGAAAAGTTACTACTCTTTCTACAGGTGTGAGGTTGTAGTTAATGAGCCCCCGTTTACCACAATTAAATTATTTTCATTACTAATAAATGGACAGATTATTCAAAACATAAATTATAATAATCCCCCTGCATGGTAGAATTCCTGAAGCCCAGGCCTTCTGAGTCTCCAGGAGGCTCTGCCAGGTGGTCTGTGCTGCCCCCTGGTGGCCTCCCCACATTGGCTGCAGGGGGAGCAGGTGTGTGCTCTGTCCAGGTGCAGAGTCTGAACCCACTGCTCAGGTGGTATCTTCCTGATCCGTGGACTGAGGGATTGGGATTGCTGTTCTCTCCATAACCACCGCTGGCCTCAAGACCAGGAACAGGTGGCTCAGATCACCCATAAAAGGACGAAAAGCTTCATTGGAAGGTTGAAGGGGTGGGTCCACCTGAAGCATCTCTGACATAACCCTTGGGTAGCTGTGAGATTCTGGGGCTTGCATAGAGGACACAGAACTTGGGGACTGCCTCTCACTGATGTCATCGCTAGTGCAGGTTGAAAACAGGGTGCTGGCGGCAATTGCCCCAAAGCCTGAGACAGGAGACACCCAGCAAACAGTGGTTCAGCCCCACTGTGTCTGCCAGACACTACGTCCTGGGTGACACGTGTGCACGGGACCAGCCCTGCCTCCCAGATGCCAGTGTGCACATGGGGGCACACAGTGGACACGCTGGTGTGGGTGACACAGCACAGTCACCGCCACCTTCTTCCTGCATGTTGTCTTTTTCCCCCCAAGAAAACAGTATCCAGGTTTATTAAAGATATTTTTTCATAAACAATCCTGGGGTTTCAGGCAGGATGTGGACAGACAACCATTAAACTCTTTCCAACAACCTTCACCCTCCCTTCCTCAGTGCACTGCCCACCCAGAAAGCCGCTGTGACACCAGTGACGTCCTCATCTGCTCTGAACTGAGAGTGTTTAGGGTGAGGGTCAACATCTCGCATTGGCATGTTTTTTAGCAGCTTTTGACAAGCCGACCCTGAATTTCAGGCATGGCCTGGAAGAAAGAAGGAAGTACTCGGGACCTCACAGGGTGGTGAGTGTCTGTGGACACCCGTTGAGCCCCAGACGTGTTGCTGCAGGAGGAAAAGGGGCTCCTGTCTGCCCACGTCTCTTACTGTCCCGTCTGTGTTTGCATTAAAAAACTTTTCTAATGAGAAAAATAATTAGCTTAATAATCAATCAATTAAGCAATCAATAAAAGTAAGTACAGGGTAATAACTATGCAGCTGTTGTACTGTTCAGATAATGAGTTGAGATCAGACAAGAATGGACAGGCAGGCCCTCTGTGGGGAGAGGCTGGAGGGGTCTCTCTGGAGGGGACCCTGGAGCTGCCATCAGGGTGGGATGAGGGAGGAGTAGGAGGAAGTGAGTGTGGGGACAGCAGGGTCAGTGCCCTGGGGGGAGGGTCTGGTCTGTCTGAGCAGGAAGGACAGTGAGAAACAACGGTGATTAGGGTCCAAACCAGGTTGGCCCAATGTGACATGAATCTGCAATATTAAGGCATGAGGGGTAGGACTGATGTCACACTGGCACACACACCTGGCCCAGGAGTCAGAGCAGCTGAAGGGGAACCCAGGGGAAGGAGGAGTCACTGCACTGTGACCCTTGTCCTGTGTGAGGTGAGTGAGCAGGGGACCCAGCAGGACTCTCACTACACAGGGGTTGCTGATTCCCCCCTGGTTTGCACAGGATGTCACACGGGACCTTCTCTCCTGATTCAGAGAATTCTGACAACACATCACTCCTGCCGCTTAACTTACAAACTTGTGAGGAAACATCACATTGGACCTGAACTAGGTGTGAGTGAGACACCTGAGTTTGTCGTAACAGGTTCCTCTTCTTCTGAAACCTTTGAGGTAACATGGTCATAGCTTTACTTTATCATGTATTATAAACCACAACATACATTGTTATAGTGTTTTTGCATTAGTATCTTTTATGGAATTTAATATGACAAAATGTGTCATATTTATCCATGTAGTAACGATTCCTGACACCATGAATTTCTCTGTGCAGATTCCCATGTCTCTGTGTCTCGGGCGTGTCCTCTGCTCGTTCTGGTTCAGAGCGTCTGCAGGTGTCAGTTCTCTATGTGTTTGTACGTCTGAGAAAGTCTTTCTTTGCTTCCTTCTTGTAAGATACTTTCACTGGGTTAAGATTTAATAGTGGACAGGTTTTGTGTTAGTTTTGTTGTTACCTTTAGTTTTCTGGACACTCCACCCCCTCCCCCGTCTGTGTTGTTCCCAGGGAGGCCTCTGCCCCATTCCCTCTGCTCCGTCCTCTCCGTGGACGGGCCTCGTGTCTCCGAGGCTTTTGTGATTTTCTCGTGGACACTGGGGTTAGGAATTTGGTTGTGATGTGTGATGATGTTTCCTGTACGTTTTTTGTGATTGGGTTTTGTGGAGGTTCTTGGATCTGTAGTGTCTCACATTTCACTGAAATTGGACTTTTTCCTCAGTATTTCTTCAAATCCTCTTTCTACCTCTCCCAAACGTCTCTGCTTCAGAGACTGTGATCATGAGCCCGGGAGGCTCCCTCCGTGCCCTCCAGCACACTGACCCTTCTGTGTGTCTTCAGTGTGGCTTTGTGTCTGTGTCTCACGTCCTCTCTCTAGTTTCTCCTCCACATCATCCGTCACTATCTTTCCTCTGCGGTGATGAACCTGCTGTCAGTCACATCAGGGTCATTGTGTCTCAGACTCTGTGGTTTCCACATCTGTGTGGTGCCTTGGCTGTGCTTTTTGTCCTCCTTGTCTGCAATGACCACGTCCAGTCATTCTCCTACAGCCCAGAACAAATGGTGTACAAATTTTCTTAAAATCCTTGGCTACCTATTCAATAATCTGTGAGATTTTATGGCTAGGACAGTTGGTTGATTTTGTTGCTTATCACAGCTGATATTTTCTTGCTTCCAATCAGGCATACTGATGTGACACCACGCTTGGTGAGTGTGTCCTTGTTGGTGAAAAATACTTGTATTTGCCTGTGTATTTGTCTGCTGCTCTAGGTTATTGCAGATTCATTCGAGTTCATGCAAACAGTGCGATCCTTCATCAGTTGTGCTCACACGTCCGTAGGTGGGACCACAGCAGTGAGGAGTCAGGTGCTAATTTCCCTTCTCGAGGCCCAGCTCTTGTAATAGGTCCCTCTGGTGTCCTGAATGGGACTTGTCCTCTCTGACTGTGGGACAAGTGTGACTTCTGACTATGCATGTGAGCTTGGCAACTGGTCACTCGTGTCTGTGTGGTTCTCGTTGGCCTCAGGAGGTTTCTCACACCCTGTGTGTTACAGAGCAGATCCTTGGGGGACGATGTACTATTATAAAATCGACCCCCCTTCTCTGTGGGTCTCCCTGTACTAGGTCACCTTGCCCACCACCAGGGAATTATAGTTCTCAATGTCAGAGATTGCTGAAAAGGAAAGGAATTATTTACTCAAAACAGACTGAGAGTAATGACTTAACGTCTTCACTGAGACACCAAAATCCCTTAGAATACCCACAAAGCCACAGTCCTTTCTTTTGCCTCTTTCCGGTCCATGGTACCATATCTCAGATAAAGAAATAGAGGTCCGAGGATCAGGTAGCCCCTAGTTTTTCCCAGTACTTCATGCTCGGCTGGCCGGCCTCCCTCGGTTCCCAGGACCATCAGCTGTGTTGCCGCAGCGATCTCCAGTTCTTATTCCAAACCCACGTGGCACCTTCTCCTGGCCCAGCAGGAAGACTCCTTCCACCCCTCTCCTTCCCATGACCTCTCTCCCCTATGCTTCCACATCACTAAGAGAGAGCTCTGCATCTCTGCTACATCTTGCTTTCCAGCTTTCTAAGCTGTGTGGCAACTTCTGGAGTCTCAAAGCTGCGGGGTCCAAACTTTTTGATGGCTGCTGAGCCTGGGTGTATTTCCGACTCCACCCACGATCGGCTACACCTGCCAGCATCGGGTATCTTTCCAGCTTCTCTGGGCTGCCACAGACTGTCCGGACAGGTGGCCCCATGGCCCAGAGCCAGTCACCTCCAAGCTCTCATGCAGGTGCGGGCCCTATAACCAGGGGAGCTGCTTCCCGGTTACATCCTGGTTGAAGTCACTCCCATCTCCCTGGCTCAAAGCGAGGCCAC
>NW_028089029.1:0-917 GCF_014824575.4 Sturnira hondurensis
GAGAGAGAGAGAGAGAGATTGGTTACCTCTCATACACACCCTGACTTGGTATCAAATCCACAACTTAGGTATGTATGTGCCCTGACCCAGAATGCAACCTGCAACTTTTTGGTGTACAGATTGACACTCCAACCAACTGAGCCACTGGCCCACAGCTCCACATACATTTTAGAATTAGGTCATTAATATATAAGACATAATCTTGCTGGGAGATAGGTTAGAATTTTATGGAATCTATAGATCAATTGGCTAAGAAGACATTTTGATAATATTGAGTCTGTATTAAAGGTTTAAAGTATTTTTTTAGATTTTATTTATTTATCTTTAGAAGGGAAGGGAAGGAGAGAGGGAGAGGAATATCAATGTATGGTTGCCTCTGCTGGGGACACACAACGTATCGTGTGTCCCCTGCCGGGAACTGGCCTGCAACCCAAGCATGTGCCCTGACTAGGAATCAAACTGCGATCCTCTGGTTCACAGGCCTCCACTCAACCCACTGAGCTACACCAGCCAGGGCTGGTTTAAAGGATTTTACATCTAATTACATATTAAATGATTTTCAGAAGCTTAGTTGATCATTAAGATGATATCCATTTCTTTGTTTCAATATTGCTTTATCAGATACTGAAAGCAGTGTTCTGTTTATTCAACATGACACAAAACCTATCTATGCAAACTCGATGTTTACCAATACATAGAGTCTGTGGTATGTTCTTTGTCTGGGCGCCACTCTTTCTACAGGGTCATATTGTAGATAATCTGAACAGAAATACTGCATTGTATAGTTTATGGTCTCATAGGGAAGCAGCAACTCACTAGAACAATGCATTTGAAAATACTAGAGTAAGATCATTTGTATGAAATCTACAATAATACATCTTCACTCGACAAAATGCTTAGCTACCACAATCAGACTA
>NW_028089030.1:0-522 GCF_014824575.4 Sturnira hondurensis
TTTTTAATTCTCTGAGAAACTTCTACACTGTTTCCCACAGTGGCTGCACAAAGTTCCCTTCCCACCAACCGTGCACAAGGGTTCCCTTTCTGCCACGTCCTCTCCAACACTTGTTATCTCTTACCTTTTTAAGGAGAGCCATTCTAACAGGTGTGATTTCTCCTGACGGTTTTTGTCTGCATATCCCTGATAATCGGTGGTGCAGGTCTTCACGCACCTTTCGGCCATTTCTGTGGCAAATGTCTGGTTAGTTCCTCGGCCCATTTTTTAATTGAATTTTTTTTTTTTACTATTGAGTTGTGGCCGTTCTTTGTTTACTGTGGCTTTAACCTACTGTTAGATATATTATGTGTAAATATTATCTCCCATTCACTAGGTCGCCTTTTCATTTTGTTGGTAGTTTCCTGTGCTGCACAGAGGTTTTCAGTTTAATCTAGTTCCACTTGTTTATGTTTGCTTTTGCTGTCTTTGGTGTCAAATTCAAAAAATCATTGCCAAGACCAATGTCAAGGAGATTACCCT
>NW_028089031.1:0-1332 GCF_014824575.4 Sturnira hondurensis
TCTCTCCTCGCATGTTTGTTTTTGTGATTAATAGGTGGTGGGATTTTTACACGCCTGCATTTCAGGTCCAGTGATCTGCATAATTCCAATGAAGTTTTACAAAATGATTTCTTGGCCAGAGAACAAAGTCCCCCCTAATGGGGAAGCCCCTGAACATCTAAAAGTTGATGGAGTCACAGCCCCTCCTCTACTTCAGACAGGAATATGTATTACTGGGATTAGACAGGTAAGAAGCAGGAGAAGCTGGTGACCTATTACAAATGAAGCACGTAGAAAATATTACCAAGGAGTTAGACTCCAAAGTACAGAAAGATTCTGGACAAGAAGATAGGTAGCTAAGTTAGACACCACAAAGGCCTTGTAATAAATTGCCTGTAACCACTGTTCAGTCTAGTGTATCCTTTTGCCTCATGCCAAATTCTAAGAACTTTAATAAACAGTAAGACATTTAAAACTCTGTACATAGAGCTATTTGTCTAATTGTCTGATTAATGGCTCTCCTGGTCAAAATAACCTTTGTTTAACATAACTGAATCTATGGAATTTCCTGTACTTTTCCTAGTTACCTCTGTATTAATTTTTTCTGCTCAACTGATCACACCATGCACCTGTTCCTTTAATGTTATGTAACAATCTCTATAAAAATAAAGCTGAAATCAAACTCTGGGAGTTCGGTCAGACCCACAGAGGCTGGCTTTTCTCCAGCATCCAACCGGGTGTCTGACTCCTCATTCCACACCTGCTCCGTGCATCCTCTGGGGACCCTGAGACCTGCCGAGGGTGGATCCTGGCACCCTCCCTCAAAGGGCTGCTGAGGAGATTCAGCTAAAGTCACGCTCACCTGAAGTGCTTCCCAGAGCGAGAGCCTGGTGTGCCCGCAGGGCTCCCCCCGGGACCCCTCTTGCCTGCCCCACCCCAGCCCTGCCCCACCACGAGCTCCAGCTCTCCCAGACCGTCCCTGACCTGTTGCCAAGCCATCACATGTGCTGTCCCCATGCTGGAGGTGGCTTCTCTCATCACAGCCCAAGTCCTGCCCTCCACACACCTCCCGGACGAGGTCTCCCAGCCTTCGGAGCTGGGAGCGCGGTGGCCTGTGGCACGGGGAACTCGTGGCTTTTTCCCTTTGGTGGCCCCGCATCTGCCACCTCAGCTGGCGTTCTCTGCCCTGTGCCTTCTCCCCCCCACCGCACTGCGGGCTGCCTCCGTGGCCTCGCTACTGAGCGCTCGGCAATGAGGAAGAGACACAGTCCTTGTGTACCCTCCCCGAGTGTCCCCTGCCTGACCGAGCCCTGTGTTTCCTCATGTCCCTTGGGGTCCTCACCTGTGCAGACA
>NW_028089032.1:0-1015 GCF_014824575.4 Sturnira hondurensis
TTAAGCAGCTTCTTCCCTTTAGCATTTTTACCAACTGTCTTCATCCTGAACTTGATGAATTTTAGTCCTAGGGCTCCTTTGCACTTTATTTACTTCACGTGGCCTTATGTGCAATTCGAATACCTCTTAATTCATACAGCACCTATAGGAAAACATGTTTGGTGAAGCACTTGTTTCTATTTTGCAAACAAGATATGCATGTCTGTTCTGAACAGCTATTCATGAAAGGCACATTTGTGTGAAAAATAATTTGTTCTTTGAGAGGGAACACTGTACCTCAGCATGAAATCTGCCTTCCCCTCTTTCTCCTTGCTGTGACATGACAAGACATGGCTCTATGTTCTCTAGTAGTAAAAGAAAGGGAAATTCACACATATGGGATCTGCTCTGAATTAGACATGCATATAATGTTCAGCCTTACCTATACAATTGTTTTTACTGTTAAAAGACAGAGAGGGAACTGAAAGCTAGGGATTTCAAACAGAGCAAGAATTTGATTTCAAGGTTCAAAGTCCCTAATACCGTTTTTTCAAGTACTTCACACTTCTTGGAAAGCTGTGTGTGGCAGGGACAGTTTCCAGGCCTATTCCAGGTCTACATGTGTATCAAATGGTCAAGTATGAGATATTGGGTATTGCTTTCTGGGAATTACAGGAAATATCATCCTAAATAGAAAGTAGGTGAAATATCTGGTTTGATTATTCTAACAGCGATGTGCCGTCAACACAAGCACCCAGCAAAAGAATCTGTGAGGATTCGGTCTAGTTGGAATATCCAATTAAGTTCTACAACTTAGTTTCCTTTTTTAAATTTTATTTATTTATCTTTAGAGAGGAAGGGAAGGAGAGAAAGAGAGCAACGTCAATGTATGGTTGCCTCTTGTGAGTCCCCTGCTAGGAACTGGCCTGCAATCCAGGCATGTGCCCTGACTGGGAATCGAACCGCAATCATGTGGTTCGCAGGCCACGCTCAATCCACTGAGCTACACCAGCCAGGGCTACTTAGTTTCTTTTCA
>NW_028089033.1:0-697 GCF_014824575.4 Sturnira hondurensis
TCACAGCTTATATTTAAGTCTTTTATCCACCTTGGATTTATTTTGGTGTATGATGTACGTTGGTGCTCAAGTTTCATTTTTTTGCATGTAACTGTCCAGTTCTCCCAACACCATTTGTTGAAAAGGCGGTCTTTACTCCATTTTATGTTATTGCCCACTTTGTCAAATATTAATTGACTGTAGAGAGTTGGGTTTATTTTAAGGCTGAGTGAGCTTATCCCCAAACAGAAAGGGTGTTTGGAAAACGCAGAAGTTCTAGCATGAAGCATGGCTATCTCAGTTGTCATACTGATTTACTTTAAGCCAGGGATAAGGTACTGGTTGTTTAATTACACATTGGAGGAACAAAATAGGGTATGTTGGGAAAAACACCCAAATTCCCTACCATATTTTTCACATATTTACAAATCTATTATTTATTCTAATTCATACTGCTATATTAATATTTCCACAAGCAATTATTTTTAGGTTAATTAAAAATCACTTCCCTAGTTTGCTTTCAAATGATTTTTCCTATTCTAATCCAGTCCAGTAGAGTTGAATATCATATTTCTCTTATAATTTCAAGAGATAAATAAAAAGTCTGTAAATTGCTTAAATATATTTTACATAATGGGAACTATTCTAGGAAACAAGTTATTTTCTCTTGATTACAAAAGAGATAATCTCACAAAATTAATAATGTATATAGGTCATT
>NW_028089034.1:0-875 GCF_014824575.4 Sturnira hondurensis
GACAACAGTGTGGGGATGGTCTGTGGGAGTGGAGGTGGGCTGGGTGGACGAGGCCAAAAGGGGGAAACGGGGACAACTGTGATAAAAAACAATTACAAAAATTGAAAGTTTGGCTGTTGTTATATATTGAGTATCTTTTTCTACATATTTTTCTGGATTGTCAGTTATCTAAAACTATGGATTTGGTAATTCTTTAGCTGAAGTTAATGAAGAAAGCAAATTATTTGATTTAATGCAGTTGCAGTGGTGAGGGAAATTAATCAAAAAGCATGGTAATAATAGCCACTTTGACCTTGAACAGGAAGTCAATTATTGCAGGTCAGAATGTTTATTATTAGAAAACTCACTGTTATATAACCTGATTTTTCTGTACTTTTGATGTATTATGTAGAGCTGTGCCCCTAAATGCACTTTCCTTCCTTAGTACAGTAGGGGAATTAGGTGCTGAGATGATTGTCTGATAACTTTTATACAACTAAGCAACAGAATCAATCAAGAATGTTCTTTGGAAATCACAAAGAGGAGAGCACTGATACATTATTATTTAGAAAAATAACAATATACAGATCATGTATCATAGAAATGTTCACTTGAAACTTATATGATCTTACAAACAAATGTCACCCCATAAGGAGTGACTTTTATTTTGTTTTTAATAAAATAAAAAATAAATTTAAAAAAATCAGGTTTAAAACTGAAAATAAAAAGTTAAAAAAAAAGAAGTCTTTCTACTTCAAGTCCATACCACAAGTGTGAGTGTAATGAGCAGTAGCTTGAATTTTTCTTACATTTGCCCTCTTTTTTCACTGATTTTTCATTGAAAAGATTCCAAGAGGGGTAATTTTTGTTTCAGCCAACTTTTTAAAAATGTACCA
>NW_028089035.1:0-838 GCF_014824575.4 Sturnira hondurensis
GAGTCTGCAGGACGCGTTGTGAGCTGTCAGGTCGCCCCTTGTCCCCTCAGCACGTGGCGGATGCTCTAAACTGGGGAGGCGTTCTCTGGACTCTTGGCAAGTCTGCAGACGTCCCTGCTTTGTAGGTGAAGATACGAACACACAGGGCAGCAAGGGAGTGGCCGATGCGGGCAGGTGGGCAGCGGCTCACCCTCCCCTCCCGCTGGCCAGAGTTTTTACTCTGTTCCCCGGCGAGGCTTGCTGCTGAGCTGGGGTGACGTGAACCCTTGGTGCTGCCCTGAGAAGGGCTTGTCGTGCCCGTCCTTCCACTGTTGCGCCTTACTTTGCCTTCCTAGCGCAGCCCCTGACTCTGGTGAAGGGCAACTACTGTCAAAATGGATATAGGGGGGGTAGGGACCTCTGTCTCCCCGGTAGGCTGGCCTGCCTCCTACAAGCCTGCTAATCAGAATCCTGACCCCAGAGCACCAGATACAGCTCAGCGGAGCGTCTCTGACACCAGCCTCCGCCACCCCAGGGCCCTCTGCAGCACACTGGCACTTTCCGCCTGAGTCACGTTGAAGCTGCATACCCCTGAATCTATTCTGTGCCGGATTGCAGCCATCCTCTTTGGTTGAAGTCCACACCTCTGCCAAGCCCTTACCTTCGACCTTCAACCTATATAGCCTTTACTTTTCCTTCACTTTAATTAACCACTAGCCTACTCTGCTGACCCCCGTGTGCCTTGACATAGAAAAGACGAAGTAGGAGTCAGTGGTAAGCAAAGAATTTCAGGGAAAAAGAAATTGAAGCTGGCACTTACGAAGAGTTTTCTGATACACAGACAAGGGAAGGCAGGGAG
>NW_028089036.1:0-604 GCF_014824575.4 Sturnira hondurensis
TCCTACCTTCCTATATACTGGGTCCCTCTTGGCTATCTGCTGCACTCCTCTGCAGATGAGCCGATTTTTCTCCAGTGTGTGGGGGGAAGTGAAATTCTTTGTCCTACTCCACCACCATCTTCCCCCCCAAAACCAAGAAGTTCTTTTTAAAGTTTCTAAAAGAACATTCAGAACCTGCTGAATAATACACAGTCATCTATCTTTTTTTTATTAGTTTGCTCAAGGTTCTGCAAGACATTATCTGTTTGCTTGGAGAGTCAGAGAGAGGAGTGGGCATGAGAAAGCAAACCAGAAAGCTTTGATCACCGGTGAGTATGTGTTTGCCAGCTTGCGAGAATTGAGAGTCATCCTTGCGATTCCCCATAGCTCTGGGAAAGGTTTACACGTGCCCAAGCCTGTGGGACCAGGGAAGCCTGGCCAAGATCACACGCCTACACCCGAGGCCAGGACAGTGAATCCTGGGAAAAGACTTCTCTCAGTGGGGCACTGGGGAGAGGCGCAGGTCCAGATCTTGGGAAAGCACTCATGAGACTGGCTGAGTTCATCAAGAAACTAGAAAGGCCACACTAATCGTCCCTCAGAGTGCTGCAGCTAGTGTGAGAAA
>NW_028089037.1:0-825 GCF_014824575.4 Sturnira hondurensis
TCCTTACTCATCCTGAGCTGGCACTATTTTACCCAAATCAAAAACACGTATTACCCAAACAAAACAAAACACAAAAAACCCCTACAGATAAAATCCCTCGTGAACAGAGATGAATAAACCTTTAGAATTCTAGTGTATCAAATGCGACATTGAAAAGGATAACACACCACGACCAAGCAGAATCTATCTCAGTATTACAGAGTCATGACTGATAACATTTAAAAGGACGTCTAGGAAGTTTAACATCTCAAATACTAAAATGTAAAAAATCATAGGATGATTTCTATAGATGCTTAATAAATCATTAGATATATTCCAACAACTGTTCCTGTTCAAATCTCCTCTTAAATTAGAAGTAATTGGAAACACCCTTCCCCTAATCCAGGGCATCTGTGAAAAATCTAGAGTTAGTAACAGTTTTGGAGGCAGACTGCAGTAAGGTAAAGATGCACGAACACTGCACTCCATAGATCCCACACGAAGAGCTGCATGAAAGGGGGGATAGTCATTGCAGCAGCAGTGCTGGGAAACCCATAGCCACAAAGGAAACTAATTAACCTCAGTGCTTTCCTCACCCCATAAAGCAGAAGTGAGCCAAGCCTGGCCTCTCCTGGTTCTTCAATTGCCCGGGAGCTAACCAATACTGTCTGCATTTTTAACTGGTGGAAGAAAATCAAAGGGATGCTATGTTCTGACACATGAAAATTATAGGAATCTCAGATTTTGGCATTCATACACACAATTTATGGGCACATGTCCCCCCTCAGTCAGGGACGCAGTGCCTCCAGCTGCTTTGACCAGACGGTGGCAGAGCTGAGTACCTGG
>NW_028089038.1:0-1478 GCF_014824575.4 Sturnira hondurensis
TTTTGTGAAAACACATAATAAAATGGCATTAAGAATTTGCTCTCTTACTGAAGAAACTTTGCCAGGACATTCACAGATACTTCAACGGCACGTGAGAAACCAACTAAAAACACCTCATAGCTTTATCAGATCTCAACATGAAGACACAGGAAATCTTTCCTCTGTTTTCAACTCCTGATGCCATTTAGGTTCTTGGTGTTGTCTTTATAAAGAGTATAGATTTTGTTTCCATTTATTTTTTATTTTTTTAAAGATTTTATTTATTTATCCTTAGAGGGGAAGGGAAGGAGAGAGGGAGAGAAATATCAATGTATGGTTGCCTCTGGTGTGTCCCCCGCTGGGAAATGGCCTGCAACCTAGGCATGTGCCCTGACTGGGAATCGAACCGCGATCGTGTGGTTTGCAGGCCTGCGCTCAATCCACTGAGCTACACCATCCAGGGCAATTTTGTTTCCATTTAAATCTTATGAGAATCCCATCCATATATTTTGGATCACTGATACGATTTCGTTTACTCCTACCACCTCATTTGAGGTTTTCTATATAATGTGGTCTTTTATGTTTCCTTCTTTACATCACTGGATTGATCAAATTTTCCTCGTTCTTCTACTTCCCTACGCCCCGCTGGGTGGGTAGCAATTCTACACGCTATTCTTACTAGCACCTGAAAGTACATTTTACACAAGTCATTTCAAGGTATATAATTTTATCTGTTAACAGTCAGTGTACTCTCTTCTGGAATAAGAAAACCATTTTAGGCAATTTTGCCTCCCCTCTTCGCTTCCCATCTGTACCACATTTTACTAAAAGGAGCCGGAACCTTCCCTGGACAGGTAGACTGTGCGGGTTGGATTCCCGGTCAGGGCGCACACCTGGGTTTCAGGTTCGATCCCAGGCTGACCCCCCTGCGGGAGGCAACCAGTCAGTGTTTCACTCTCCCCTCAGGGTCTGTCTCCCGAAAATCAATGAACATATCCTCAGGTGAGGACTGTTGTCTTAAAAAAGGACCCAGAACCTAGCTCCAGAGTATTAAACTAGTACTATTTTTAACATTACTACCACTTCAGTGACCTTTCAATATAAATGTATCCAACTTCACGTTCATATTCTCAGAATTACTTTTTGCTCACTAATGTTTCTTTTGCCTGAGCCTTCACTTCTTGACTTTATTTTTCCTGATATTTCAGTATATCCCATAGTATTATTTTTTCTCAAAAGAAGCATTGAGTCTGCATATTCCAGAAAGTACATTTCCCCATATTTAAAGGATCATCTGCCTGCGAGGAGAAGTGCAGGTGAAAAATACTTGTAGTTGGATACAACGTTCAAAGTGTGGCCTGTCGGTATTTAGTATCACGTGGAAGGAGTCCGCTGTCATTCCGATTCCCGGTCCTTCACAACAGCTTGTTCCTCCCCAGGAGAATTAAAAACTTTCTTTTAAGCTGTGGAATCGAAGTATTTCAGCAGGATGTCCTGTG
>NW_028089039.1:0-615 GCF_014824575.4 Sturnira hondurensis
TAGAAGTATCCTTTGCTGGCACTTCTGCGGAAGGTACTGTGTTATATGTCGAGTGAAGCGTTTTGCCGTTTTTTGTTCCTGGGTAATTGGGACATGTCGTAGGAAGCAGGTTTCCCGCAATAAGTGTCTTCCCCTTGTGTAGAAGTATCCTTCGCTGGCAGTGCTGCAGATGATACTGTGTTATATGCAGAGTGAAGCTTTTTGCCGTTTCTTCGTTCCTGGGCAATAGGGACATACCGTAGGAAGCGGGTTTCCCCCGAT
Organism: Sturnira hondurensis; assembly: GCF_014824575.4. Taxonomy (NCBI): domain Eukaryota; kingdom Metazoa; phylum Chordata; class Mammalia; order Chiroptera; family Phyllostomidae; genus Sturnira; species Sturnira hondurensis. The sequence goes on from NW_028089039.1 coordinate 262, forward strand.
AAGTCTATACCCCTTGTGTAGAAGTATCTTTTGCTGGCACGACTGCGGAAGGTACTGTGTTATCTGCATGGTGAAGGGTTTTCCGTTACTTAGTTCCTGTGCAATAGGGACAGTTCGTAGGAAGCAAGTTCCCCTGATAAGTCTCTACCACTTCTGTAGAAGTATCATTTGCTGGCACTGCTGTGGAAGGATTGTGTTATCTGCAAGTGAATCGTTTCGCCCTTTCTTCTTCCTGGGCACCAGGGACATTTCGTCGGAAGCTGGTTTCCCCCGATTGTGTCTACCTCTTGTGTAGGAGGATCCTTTGCTGGCACCGCTGCGAAAGGTTCTATGTTATCTTCAGACTGAAGTGTT
>NW_028089040.1:0-917 GCF_014824575.4 Sturnira hondurensis
CACTGGGAAGGGGAGGAGATAATAGGAGAAGCTCACCTTCGGTATTCAGGGCCTGGCCCCAAACTGGCACACTTCCCTTGTGCTCCTGCCCTATTTTCGAGACCATAATCAATCCCATGGGCACACTTAGCTCTGGGGGATCTGGCGACCACACGGCTACAATCTCATTACCAGGGGAGGAGGGGGAAAGAGATGGTGGTGACCAGCTGGCAGAGTCCATGACATAAACGATGCAAAAGTATTTCCTCTCCTCCTCCTCCCCCACCAGATCACAGCAAGGGTTATCTAGAAAGTAGGATTCTAAATTTTTTCTTTATAGATTTCTGTATTTTAGAAACGCCAATGTTATTTTCTAAGGTGGAAAAAAAAAGAAACAGTTTGCTTTGGAGCTCTGTGAAGTAAATACACAGTTCTCAACTTGGGAAAACGAGATGTCTTGACTGTGAATAAATGTGCTTCCAGACAGCTGTCTGCGATGACATTCAAAACTGAGGCACTGTAACAGGCAAACAGGGAGATGGCATCTCGTGAGCAAACCCAGTGACAGAATCCAGCAGCCACCCCAAGGGTGAGGCATTAATATTGGTGGCCCTTTTTCCACCACATGTGACATTTTACCACACACTGTCGTACGACTTTCTCATTTTAATTAGAGGGTAAACAAAACCATGAGCCTTGTGTACAGTGATTTTTGTGCCACATTTTCAAATGCACCTTCAAAATTAAATGGCATCCATCCCCAAACCCTGCTAAATTCAGGACCCTCTTCTTCCTCTCAAGTTTATATTCGAACAAGCCTCCTGCAGGCACCTGGCTTCTGGGAGGAAAGAGGCCAGGCGTCTCCTTTCCCTTCCTCGCCCCCTATGCTCCCAGATTTCCATGCGTGACCTTGCTTCTTATGCCACAGCAGGCAGGCT
>NW_028089041.1:0-502 GCF_014824575.4 Sturnira hondurensis
ATCTCTTTCTGTTCCCCTCTATCTCCTTGAAAAATATCTGCCTAAAGTGAGAGATGGAGATGGGCTTTAAACAAGAGTTCCCATCTTCCTAGGAAATGGCCTTTGAGATATGGGTCCCCCACCTTCCAGGTGGCCAGCATCTGAGTATACCAGTTACCTTACATGAGCACCTGCCTCTCCAGTACTGCTTTCGAAGCAGCAGGCAGATGGACCTGCACTCAGTTACATCTGGTGCTTGTGCAAACCTAGAAATGGGAAGGCATTAACGCCTCTGGGAGCCCGTGGGTAAGTGCTCCCTTCTTTTGCAATTTTCGTGGTTCCTTCTTCATAACATGCCAAACCAGAGGGATGGATCCTCAATTTCCCAGGAAAGTCACCAGCTCATGAATCCACCCATGCTTTGGTTGACTTTCTACCCTTCCCTGTTTACTCTTCCTCTTCCCTGAGATCACTTCCAACAATAAGCTACCTGCACACAAGTCCTCGTCTTCAGCGTGGCTTG
>NW_028089042.1:0-784 GCF_014824575.4 Sturnira hondurensis
CTCGCTGATATTCCACTGGAATCAACCACTTTTTCTGCTGACCTGCACTAAGGTGTCATTTCCCAATATGACCACAAGACGGCAGCAGAGATGCACACTCAGAACACATACTGTACTATGGGCCTGGCCACCAGGTTCCTTCGGTTTTTTCTGTGAGATGCAATGGCAGGCACGTTTTTCATTTTCCCCAACAACGTGACTAGACAGCATATTCACCAAAGTTCCACTGCCCTCTACCATCTTTCAGGCTACTTCGCCATTCCATCGTCCCACAAGATTTTATATTTTGGAGCAGAGAAATCTCCCAGGTGCCATTCCACAGAATGGAAATTTTTCTCCATTAAGAGAATTGTGCAAAGGCTGAAATAAATGGCGATCTAAAGGGGCACGGTGGGTGAGTGCCGCGGATGAATCACAACAGCCAGGCTGCAACCGTTTTTTCCTGGTCACCACAAAGAAACGTGATTTCTCACCTTATCTTGTCTGAAGATCACGTGTCTTCTGCGGACACATTCAGGACTCTGTCCCTCAGGTGGTGCTTTCTTTTGCTCTGAGGCGGAGCAGTACTTGCTGGAAGGAACCGCCTGGTTTCTGGTAAGGAGCTCCTACAACAGGACTCCCTAATGACCCCACCATACACACAGCATCACCACCTCCTTTGGATGCAGACCGCCCTTTGGAGTGGATGGTGGTGGTTCCCTCTGTGTTCCCACAATCTCTCCTGTTCCACATTAGTGTCAACTATCAACACTTCATCCTTCCTCCCCAGTTTGTCTTGGAATTG
>NW_028089043.1:0-2481 GCF_014824575.4 Sturnira hondurensis
AGTGGTTAAGAACAATGAATCAGCTCTGCAGACCAGGTAGGGCTTTCCCTTTCAAAGTGTATTAATTTGCATTCCTACTGCTCAAGGAACTGGGGTGGTAAGGGATTAAAGTGGGAAAAACAGTTTCTGACTCAAATTTCTTCAGTGGTTACATGAAAACCTGCCCTGCCTGTGAATCTTTTATGGAGAAATAGATAAAAATGTTTGCAGAGGAAGAATAGTCACCACAATTTACTAGTTTTAAAACATAAATTGGATCATATTACTTCTTGCTTAAAACCCTTCGTGGGTTGATCATTGTTCTCAGAGTCAAACCCACACCCCTCCCCCAGGCCCAGGAGCTCTGCCCTCTGTCTGCAGCCCCAGCTCCTGCTGCCCTCACTCTAGCTCATTAAGTTCGGGCTGCCTGGAGCTTGGCTGTTCATTCCCTTTGCCTGGAGTGCTCTTCCTCCAGAGCTTTACAATTCTGACTTGCACAGGGGGACAGGCCCCCTGAGACTGACAGCCACCCAGAGGAAAGCAGGCAAGGCCAAGAAGTCAAGAGAGGGGGTTCCTGCCGATGTCATAGAGCACCCAGGCTATCAGCTGCGTGACAACAGAGACTCTGCCTCTTAACCCCCTGCTGTGTCCTGGTGTCTGGAACCTGCTCAGTGCCCATTTCCCTGGCAACACCACATTCATCACTGTTGGGAGTTCCCGTATTAAAGCCCTAGTATGTACTACAGTACTACGTGCTTCTCAAACTATAGGATGAACCACCCCAATTCTGTGCAGAGAGGATAAAAGACAAAGTATCCAACATAGCTTTGTGAATCATCAAGTTTATTACAAAATTTGGAAAAACAACCACTTCAAGAACCCCCACACACATGGGAGCAAAGGAGAGGAGGGGAGGGGAGGGGAGAAGGGCCTCAGGAAAAACAGTGCTGGTGGCCAATGGGTGAGCCCACAGGGAGGATGACCTCTCTTCCTGTCCCTCAGCAGGAAGGCCGCAGAGAAGCCAGACACCCCCCACGTGTAAATCCCGTGCAGAGGACGCTGCGGCAGTTTGCACACCTCCATCGTCCACTGGACCAAGTCCTCTCATCTACACACACAGCGTGTGATTCTGGCACCATCTCTCCTGCAGCTGCTTGCATCTAGCCTCTGGCTCATCTCCTGCACCACGTGGCCAGGCTCCCTGGAGCTTGGTGCCTTCAGGTTCAGCATGTAAAATGCAGGGACTGTGGCTTGACTTCCCCAGAGTTTGACTGTGGGTCTGCCTGTGCCATCCACAATTTTAAGTTATTTGGGCTTGACTCTTGTCCTTTTGTAATGCTGCTTGGTGGAGGATGGCCCACAGCACAGGCATTTTAAGAAAAGCTTAAAGGCTCTCTGAGCCACCCCCTCCTGGTCCTGCCTGTGGCCAGGGGGAGAACCTGGGGTCCCACCAATTGGCTGTTCTGCTTGGAGGCAGACGTCAGCATCAGGGGTGGTTCCATCTGTGGCTCTTCTACTGCTGCTGGGGCTGCCTCTGCTGGGGGTGGTGGGGGAGCCCCCAGGGCCATGCTGGAGGGCCAAGCTGGGGGTGGCCGTGCTAGACTCTTGGCTGGACAGAGAAGTGCTGGCTCTGGGTGCCAGGCTGGGTGGGGGAACCGTCATCCTCTCTTCCTGGCTACAGGAGGAAGAAGAGGGGAATGCCAGGCCAGGCTGGGGAGTGGTCACCCTCGACCCCAAACAGCTTGAGGGAACCTCAGGCTCTTCTGTCCTCTTCCTGCTGTTGGGGTCAGGGGAGGGCCTGGGCCTTACTTGGATGGTACAGCCCTTCGTCTGGGCTTTTGTTGGTTTAAGGATCAGGTATGTTCCCATCACCCTGTTATATGTTTTCTGTGTCAGGGACTCCTGAATCTCATGCTCCCTAAATCCCATGCCCTTCATTATTTCTGCCACCTGGGGGTCAATATCACCCCCAGGTGGCTCACTATATGGCCTCAGTTCCTCCTTTTGGCCCATGTTGACCCATGGATCACTCATTATGTCTACAAGGGTTGGTCTTCTCCTGGGGTCAAGAGTCAATAATTTTTTTTAAAAGTTGTTGACCTTCTTTGGATAGTTGGCATGGTATATGGACCTTCCCATGCAATATCTTCTTCTTTATTTTCCCAAAGGTGTCCCCCACAAATGGCAAATCCCCCACCAGCATCCTATACAAAACTACGCCCAGGCTCCAGGCATCAACCTTTGGGCCATTATAGATTTGATGCCACAATATCTCTGGGGCCATATAAGGTACGGTGCCACAGCAGGTGGTCAGTTTATAATTGGTAAATTCCCGACCAAAGCCAAAGTCTGCAAGTTTGATATTCTGCTCACCATCAATCAGTATGTTGTCTGGCGCCAGGTCCCGGTGCACAATTCCTTTCCGGTGGCAATAGTGAACTGCTGATATCAACTGCCGAAACATGGCTTGGGCTTCCCTCTCACCTCTGGGGCCATGATTTT
>NW_028089044.1:0-811 GCF_014824575.4 Sturnira hondurensis
ATTACATCAAGTCAGCTATAATTTTAAGTTATTTATGCTGATAAATTTGCAATCCTAGAGAGAATGAAAGTATTATACTTAATACTGACCATTTAAAAGACAAGTATATCTTAATTAGTTTAGTTTAATACCAATTATTTTTCCAGACCCTAAAAAATTTGGATTAATATCCATAATATTTCTTAAATTAGTAAATAATTCCTTTAAGTCAATTAAGCAGAGCTCTTTATAAACCAATTTTATTAATCCTCCAGAGGTAGTTATACATGCATATATACAGATAGATGCAACCAGAGGCCTGATATTTCATTTTTTTAAAATTCCAGCTATGGGCCTGGCTGGTGTAGCTCAGTGGATTGAGTGCGGGCCTGTGAACCACACGATTGTGGTTCGATTCCCAGTCAGGCCACATGCCTGGGTTGCAGGCCAGTTCCCAGCAGGGGACTCACAAGAAGCAACCATACATCTCTCTCCTTCTCTCCTTCCCTTCCTCTCTAAAGACAAATAAATAAAATCTTTAAAAAAAATTTCAGCTATGATATAAGTACAATAGCATGAAAACCCACTAATTTAAAACAACTGAAATAAGTTTAATTGTTCAGGTGGCTAAAACTTTTGTTATTTTTAAAAGAGACTTCTAAGATTTGTATTTGTTCTTGATAAACAGTATTGGAGGAGACTAGGGGTGCTACTTAAGTAAGGGAAACTTTTCAGCTACTTGTGTTTTTAAAAGGCTTTTCTTTCCCATTGTTTTCTCCGGTTTGCTTAGTCTCAAGCAGTTGTGGGCTGTGCTTATATTTCTAATTAGCTG
>NW_028089045.1:0-2352 GCF_014824575.4 Sturnira hondurensis
TAACTTTTATGTTACAAAATACCTGTGGCTGGGCAAACTGAGGGTCTCAGGGCACCCACGGGAAGTCACGAGGTCAAGTGGAAGGCTGGGGGGCAAACAGGGGCCTCTCAGACGGTGAGCGCGGTCCAGGCCTGTCCCGCTGCGCAGCACCTGCCCCAGCCCCGGACATAGTTGTCCAGTCCTTGTGCGGTTACCAGAGACTTTGGGACAATGACTGTTGGCATTCGTGACGCTCCCCTTTGTATTGTGAACATTAGCTAGAAGGGAACAAATTCCTGACCCATAACCTGCTGTAAACGTTGTCCACTCTCTTCAAATTTTCCAGGAAACTTATCCCCATATTCAGTAGCCCGTATTCAAAGAAAGAAAAATCGTAAAGTGTGAGATTAAAAAACCCATCGGTTACACCGTAGTTTCGCACAGCTGGGTTTCAGCAGGACTGTAGTTACAAAGCCAATGTTCTTGCACTGCCTTCCGCAGAGCATCCCCTCTGGCCCGGGCCACATTCCGTCTGCGGCCTCACGGTCCTGAACCTGAGGACGTCTGTCGGGTGGGCAGCTGCCAGGGAGCGGCGGCTTGCACCCTACGTCGATATTAGTCTGACAGCCGACACGTTGCGCATACGCTCAGTTCCTGAGGAGGGAACTCCTTTCTCCGGGTCCCGTGTCACGGGCTGCTGCGCTGTCACAGGTGAGGAATGGGTGCGGTGTGGCGGTCGGAACAGGGCTCGGCGACGTCCGGCCCCAGTGGGACAGCAGTTAAAATGACCCCTCGCAGTGCCCGGTGCGTGCAGTGGGCCCTTTCCAGGAGGGGCGTCCGCTGCTCACTACGAGGTGACCACAGACCCGTGTCTGGCCACCAGTCCAGTGGAAGAGAGTTCCCGGCTCATGAGCCTCAGGGGTGAGGTCAGCTGAAGGGGGGAGAGACAGCCCCCCCTCCAACAGCCTGTTTCCGGTTGAGTCATGACTGTGGGCACGGAGAAACAGGGGCGACAAATGCTGAGTTTTTGGATAAGTAACAGCATTCTGCAAATACTAAGTGAAACATTTAGCTAATGAAGTTTATTACTTTATCACCTTCGAACATGTTAGCATGAAATTTAAATACTCAGAGACTTTCACTAATGAGTCTCACTGTGAACTGACTTGTGTGGGTTGCTCTCTCCGGCTGCGGGTTGGGAAAACCCGGAACAGTCCCTGTCCCCACGGCAGACGATGTGGGTCGGTATATATTACTTCCTCATCTTATTCTGTTTTTACAGAAAAGGGCAAAGGGAGATAGAAGGGACAGTTGATACAACAAGATGTAAAGTAAACCCCCTTGAATCCAGCCATGAGCCGAGTGACCCGCCCACGGCCCGTGAGTCCAGGCTTTGTCACCAGGCCACCCGTCGGCAGAGCGCTCCCAGAGTCCAACACACCGTGGGGTTGCAGCCCTGCTCCCACGTGGGTGCTGGTCTGTGGGGCCCTCAGAACCTGAGGAGCGCCTTCCGAGCACAAGGCCGCAGTGGGCACCACTGGCCTGAAAAAGGGTCCGGCGTGTCACAGTTTGGTCGACTTCCCGATGACCCACGCCTCTTCTGTCCCAGCGCAGCTCCTGGGACCAGAGCCAACCGACAGGATCAGGAAGGCGTGAGAGCAGTAACTCCACGGGCCACACACTCGCGTCCCGGGAAAGGCTGGCCTGCAATGGCCGTCTCACCCAAACCGAGTTGGAAGGCAGTGTCCCGAACGCCTATGTTAAGACACTCTGCTAAAGAACACGCATCTTCTCCGGTTCTCACTGTCCGGTGACACGGAGGAGGCACGCACCTGTCACCGCCGTCTCCCGGTTTGCATTGGGGGATGGAAGTAGACGATATATGTGACACACCGAGTATAGAATGTGCTGTATACAGGATGCTACACACAGTGTATATTTATAACTATTATAATTATATGTACACACACACACACATACCCCCGAACTTGAAATAGGTCACGCCACTTAGAAGCCGGGCGAAAACACACTGAATCTCCTTCCCAAGCCCAGAGAGAGGGCAGCGGGTCCACGGTTGTTTGCGGTCTCGGTCGCGAGCACTCCCAGCCGGAGGGAGCGTCTCAGGCATCCTTCGGCCGGCCAACTGCTGAGTAACTCTAGTAGACGTCTGCTCGGTGGGGACAGTTCCCGTGGCACCGAACCCACCAGGCGGTGTCATTTCAGCGGTCCTGACGAGTGGTCACTAGGCGGAAGGAAAGGCCCAGCTCCCCGCGTGCATCCCCGGGCCGGGGCAAACGTGGTGGCGGGCGATGCTGCGCTCCACCGGGCCATGCGGGAGGCGGATCAATAGCAGAGCGCCCTACCCGCCCCCCC
>NW_028089046.1:0-3686 GCF_014824575.4 Sturnira hondurensis
TCAATGTACGGTTGCCTCTTGTGAGTCCCCTGCCGGGAACTGGCCTGCAACCTAGGCATGTGCCCTGACTGGGAATCGAACCTCGATTGTGTGGTTCGCAGGCCCGCGCTCAATCCATTGAGCTACACCAGCCAGGGCTCCTGTGGGTACTTTATATATTTTGGAGATCAAACCCTTGTCTGAGGTATCATTGGCAAATATGTTTTCCAATATGATTGGTTCTCTTTTCATTTTAATGCTGTTTACTTTAGTTGTGCAGAAGCTTTTTATTTTGATGAGATCCCATTTGTTTATTCTTTCCTTTATGTCTCTTGCTCTAGGGGACATATTGGTGAAAATACTGCTGTGTGGAATGTCTGAGATTTTTCTGCCTATGTTCTCTTCTAGAACTTTTATGGTGTCTCTTCTAGAACTTGTATGAAAAAACTTATATTTCAGTTTTTTTTCTCGCAATCAGTTTCTAGTTTTACATCATTATGGTAAAAGAAGATGATTAATGTGATTTCAGTCTCTTAAATTTATTGACACTTGTTTTATATTCTAACATGTGGTCTATTCTACAAAATATTTCATGTGCATTTGAAAAAGAATGTATATTTTGCTACTTTGGGGTGAATTGCTCTGAAGATATCAATTAAATCCATCTGATTTAGTGTATCATTTAAGGCTGTTGTTTCCTTGTTGATTTTCTTTCTGGAAGATCTAACCATTGATGTCAGTGAGGTGTTAAAATCCCCACCTATGGCTTTGGATGTCTGGAGTACCATTTCATACACCAAAAGGTTGTGAGTTTGATTCCCAGTCTGGGAACATATCGAGGTTGCAGATTCAATCCCCAGCTGGAGCACGTACAAGAGGCAACCAATCAATATTTCTCTCTCACATTGATGTTTCTCTCTGACTCTTCCCCTTCCTTTCTCTCTAAGATCACTAGAACACATCCTCAGTGAGAATTAAAAAAAGAAAGTTTACATTAAATTCCTCTACCATGACTGATCAATATTGATCTCTCCCTTTATGTACATCAATATTTGGTTTATGTATTTAGGTGTTCTTATGTTGGGTGCACAAATGTTTACAGGGTTATATCCTCTTGTTGGATTGTTTCCTTTATTTTTTGTAGTGACATTCTTTGTCTCTTACCATAGCCTTTGTTTTAAAGTCTATTTTGTCAAATATAAGTATTGCTACCCTAGTTTTTAAAAAATTTTCATTTGCATGAAATATCTTTTTTCCAACCCCTTACTTTTGACCTGTGTGTATCTTTTGCTCTAAGTGGGTCTCTTGTAGACAGCACATATATGGGTCTTGTTTTCTTATCCATTCAGCTACTCTATGTCTTTTAATTGGAGCATTTAAAGCATTTACATTTAAAGTGATTATTCATAGTCATGTATTTATTGTCGTTTTATACATTTTTAACTATGTTACTTCTCCTCCTCCTTCTTTTTTTGAAGACCATTTAACATTTGTTGCAATACTGGTTTGTTGGTAACAAACTGCTTTGGCTTTTTCTTGTCTGAAGCTCTTTATTTGTTCTTCACTTTTAAATGATAACCTTGCTGGGTAAAGTAGTCCTGGTTGTATGTAGGTCCTTACTTTCCATCACTTTGTATATTTCATGCCAATCCCTTTAAAAAAAAGATTTTATTTATTTATCTTTCGAGGGGAAAGGAAGGAGAAAGGGAGAGAAATATCAATGTATAGTTGCCTCTCGTGAGTCCCCTGCTGGGAACTGGCCTGCAACCCAGGCATGTGCCCTGACTGGGAATCAAGCTGCAATCGTCTGGTTCACAGGCCCATGCTCAATCCACTGAGCTACACCAGCCAGGGCTCATGCCACTGAGCTACACCAGCCAGGGATCATGCCTTTTGATGTGAAATGTTTCTGTTGAGAAATCAGCTGACCATCTTATGAGAGCTTCTATGTAAGTAACGGTCTTTCTCTTGCTGCTTTTAAGATTCTCTGTTTGTCTTAGCATTGGTCATTTTAATTATGATGTGTCTTGGTGTGGGTCTCTTTGAGTCCATCTTGTTTGGACTCTCTTTACTTCCTGATCTTGTGTGTCTTTTTCCTTCACCAGGTTAGGGAAGTTTTTAGTCATCATTTCTTCAAATAGGTTCTCAATCCCTTAGGCTCTCTTTTCTCCTTTTGATACCCCTATGGGGCAGGAGTTGTTACACTTTGTGTTGGCTCAGAGGTCCCTTAGACTATTTTCATTTTTCTAAATTCTTTTTTCTTTTTGATGTTCTGATTGGGTATTTTCTGGTATCTTGTCTTCCAAATCACTGATTCAGTCCTTTGCTTCATCCAATCTACCATTTATTTCTTCTAGTGTATTCTTCATTTCAGATATTGTATTCTTTTTTTTTCTGATAGCTTTTCCCCTATGGTTTCTATGTTCTTTTTCATGCTATTATAGTTTTCACTAAGTTTTTTGAGTATCCTTATAACCTTTTTTTTAGAACTTTGTATCTGATAAATTGCTTGCTTCCACCTCATTTAGCTCTTTTTTCTTTGAGATTTCTCCTGTTCTTTCATTTGTGAAATATTTCTTTGTCTCCCCATTTTGGCTGCCTCTTTTGTGTCTATGTGTTAGATAGATCTGCTGTGACTCCTGGTCTTGGTAGGGTGGTTTTATGCAGTAGGTATCTTGTGGGACCCAGAAGTGTAGTCACCTTGATCACCTGCCCTGGATGCCCTAGGAATGTCCCTTGTGTGAATTATGTGGGCCTCTGGTTGTAATTGAGTCTTGATTGTTTTTGGCCTGTTTGTGCATGGGTCAACCCTTAGGCTAGCTGGCTGTGAGGATCAACCCTGACTGCAGTGTATGAACTACTGTGCAGGTGCTGACCACATGGGACAGAATTTGCCTTAGCAGTGTCTGATGGAGCAGAATTCGCCTTAGCAGGGCCTGGTGAGATCTCCCTTTGGATACGGCACTTATGGAGTTTATTCAATCCTGCTCTGATGTCGTCTGAAGTTGGCTACTGGGACCTCTTAAGAGGGATTCTGGTGCAGGGCAATGTCAGATGCTGCCTGTGACTAGCCGTGGGCAAACTGGAGCTACAAAGTGATCCACGTTTTGTGGCTGCCTCTGCTGGGCCTAGGTGTGTGCAGGAAGGACCAAGCTGCACACTAAGGCTGGCTTTTACCCACACCAGGCTGTGGGAAAGTCACAAGGCACACTGAGATCTGCCTCTGCCTGCTTCCACCTGCTGGCTTCCTGTTAGGCTCAGTCACTGAAAGTCCCTCTGGTTGTACTAGAGTTGCACAAAGTAGGTTCTCAGTGAATCACCAGGTAGGGGCAAGTAGTGTTCACCAGATTGATACAGGTTTAAACCTGGTGCCAGGGCTGGGTTGGAGGCCACTCAGCAAATGTCCCAGTGTATACAACAAGGCTTTCCACCACTTTCTGGGTTCTTGCACACATCTGTGGTAGGTTGGGTCTCAGACAGCCTTCAGGGTGAGGCCAGCAGAGTTTGTCAGGCCCAAGTAGACCAAGATTTGGCCGTGTAAAAGGAGGGCTGTGCACTGGTGGGTGTACGAGAAAAGTGGCCTGTGACTTAGGGCCACAAAACTCAGTCTGTTCCAGATCCTTGCAGGAGTTCTATCTCAGCATGGTGGGGATCACCAGAAGTCAGGATCCTGCTGGATCTCCTGTGGGGGGGAGCTGCTGATCAGG
>NW_028089047.1:0-1882 GCF_014824575.4 Sturnira hondurensis
GGAATTTTAGGGAATGCTTCTAAAACCAAAAGGACTTCCTCAGCATTCCCAATAATCACCTTCTCCCCATCATGTTGTTAGGGGTTTCAAACCTTAAATGAGCTTCAACTGCATCATTGTTATTATTTTTACATGTCGTAATCAGTCTTCATTGACTAACCTCCAAAAAAGCTTAGACACAAGAAAAATTTATTTAAAAATACCATGTTGTAATTTAGTTGTGTGAGGAGATAATTATTTACTGGAGATGTTCGTGAATGTTCTATCCATCTACTTCCTACCAGCTGCTTAATTTTCTTCTCCTCTATTCTGTAATTTAGCTTGCTCTCTCCACCTGAATTTCTGGTGGAGAGAAGAAGAAAGAAACTTATTCTTCTTTTAAGAAACTATTCTTAATTTAGTTGTGTGAGAAGATAATTATTTACTGGAGATGTTCGTGAATGTTCTATCCATCTACTTCCTACCAGCTGCTTAATTTTCTTCTCCTCTATTCTGTAATTTAGCTTGCTCTCTCCACCTGCATTTCTGGTGGAGAGAAGAAGAAAGAAACTATTCTTCTTTTAAGAAACTTAAAAGAAGTTTTTAGATTTAAATTCTCAATAGAATCTCACAAAAACCTGAATTTTTCTATGTATTTGATCATGGAGGAAATGATGTGAGTGAGCTCATGTTGCTAGTTATGCCAGAGAAGAGACTGAAGACAGTTTTGTGATTCCTGGTTCATGCTCTTTCATTGGCTTGTACATTAATAGTAACATATAAATATGCAAGTATACATTATATGTAACCATATATATTCATAGGTTCTCTATTTGTTAATGCAACTTTCCAACTTTTCAATACTATTTTACTTGACTTTATAAGGCCCTGAGTTGAAAGGAAAAGTAAACTTGGTGTCTACATATGATATGATATTGGTTAAGCGAATAATACATATTAATAACATTGTACATATAAAATATCTCTATGTAAGTCACAGTGCTATCTATATTCTGCTGAGTTTAATCCTTACAGTTGAGCACTGCATACTTTGAAGCACCAGCAAAGTGAGATAAACGAGTTTCTAGGGACCATAAGATCTAGTGCTATTTCCTAACTTATCTTGACTTTCAGTACTTTACAATTTTAGCTTTGAGTCAAACAATATTTTAAAAATTCTACAAATCTGTATCTGATTATGTCAAAAGCAAACTGAAAAATAAAAAGCAACAAAATTGAGTGTGCATATATTGCCTAAACTATCATTTCAAAAAGTGGAGAAAACAAAGTATAAGCTCCAAACTTTATTTCAGTACAGAGAGAAAGCATATTTGACCTAATAAGGCATATCATCGAGGATGACTCCTGAGGAGTTTTCAACACACACAACCAGGGTTCTTCTAGGAGGGAAATATCTTCCATTCTCTTAAGAATGGAAAGGAATTAGCTGATCAAGACGATTTTTCCCTATGTGCTTGTAACACAGGATGTTGTTATTATTTTGACATTTTAAAAAATCAGCTGACATGTTAAAATTTCCTGTTTGTGTACAGTAAGTTTTTATCACTTAAAAAATATTCAAAGATTGTCCACGTTCATTCTTTTTTGTTCCATGTTGTGTCTTTACTTGGTTTTGGGATTAGGATGATGCTGGCTTCATAAAAAGAGTTTGGGAGTTTTGTCTTTTCTTGGATTTCTTGAAATAGTCTGTGAAAGATAGGGGTTAGCACTTCCTTAAATGTTTTGTAAAATTCTTACATGAAACTGTTCAATCCAGGGCTCTTGTGTATTGGGATTTTTTATTACTACTTGAATTTCATCAACTCTTATTGGTCTGTTTAGGCTTTCTGCTCCTTCTTCATTCAGTTTTGAAAGATTATATTTTTCTGGAAATTTGTCCATT
>NW_028089048.1:0-607 GCF_014824575.4 Sturnira hondurensis
TAGAACAGAGAGCCCAGAAATAACCCCAAATCTCTCCAGTCAATTAATATTCAACAAAGTGGGCAGTAACATTAAATGGAGTAAAGATAGCCTCTTCAACAAATGGTGTTGGGAGAACTGGACAGCTACGTGCAAAAAAATGAAATTTGAGCACCAACTTACGCCATACAGCAAAATAAATTCCAGGTGGATAAAAGACTTAAATATAAGCCGTAACATCATTAAAGCCCTAGAGGAAAACATTGGCAGGAAAACAGCAGATATTTCACGCAGCAACATTTTTACTGATATGTCCCCTAGAGCAAAGAATATAAAAGAAAGAATAAACAAATGGGATCTCATCAAGATAAAAAGCTTCTTCATGGACAAGGAAAACAGTACCAAGATAAAAAGAGAAGCAACTGTTTGGGAAAACATATTTGCCAATGACACCTCAGACAAAGGTTTAATCTCCAAAATATACAAAGAATTCACACGACTCCACTCAAAGAATACTAGCAATCCAATTAAAAAATGGGCAAAGGACTTGAACAGACACTTTGCCAAGGAGAACATACAGAGGATCCAGAGACACATGAAAAGATGCTCGATATCATTAGCTATCAGA
>NW_028089049.1:0-19276 GCF_014824575.4 Sturnira hondurensis
AACATGGCTCACACTGTTTTCCCCACCCTAGTGATTCTGTGATATCTATGCCACCTAATTTTCAGGCCCACTGAAGCTGTTTGCAGTGAGTTTTCCATACAAATGTTTTTTCTTGGCCCATGTTTCAGATTTTTCTAAATTCTTTGAAACAAGCAGCATCTAGCTTCAGTAAGCACCATTCCTCTTGATAAGTTGCCCCAGGCCCAGCACTATCAGCTACCAGTCTTAGTTAACAGCTTGGCCTCACCTGGGAACCGCTAAGCCCAGCACATGTAGTAGTCATCTGCAGATTTCTTTGTAGCTTATGTTGTGTGATTCTGGACAGAACACGGGCAGTCAATGATGTTGAATGCATCAAGAGCAACCAAGACTCAACTACAACAGAAAGGTGTACATAGCCCACATGGTGAACACACCTTGAGTACTCAGCTTCAGCAATAGAGGAGGCTGTGTCACTGGACCCTACACAACACCCACTAAACTAGGCCATATGACTAAGTCTGGGAGACATAGTAGCAAATACAGGGAGGCTGCCAAAGAGTGAAGGAAAAGAAATATGGCCCATATGAAAGAACAGAAAAAATCTCTAGGAAAAGAACTAACCAAAATGGAAACAGGCACCTACTAGATGCAGAGTTTAAAATACTGGTTATAAGGATGCTCAATGAAGTTAGTGAGAATGTCAAAAGCATAAAAATATCAGTCAGAAACAAAGGCTACACTAATTGAAGTAAAAGAAAAATTTACAGGGAATCAACATAGAATGGATGGAGCTGAGAATCAAATCAGCAGCTTGGGATAAGGAAGCATTATAAACCAATCAGAACAGCAAAAACAAAAAAGGAGACCAAATGAAGGAGGATAGTGTAAGGAGTCTCTGGGACAACTTCAAGGGTACCAACACTTGCATCATGGGGGTTCCAGAAGCAAAAGAGAGCAAGAAATTGATAACGTATTTGAAAAAAAAGCATTGTGGCTTTGATTTGAATTTACCTCATAGCTTGTGTAGTTAAGCACATGTTCATGTATTTGGTGACCATTTGTATGTGGGAAGTGTCTGTCTGGGTCCTCTGCCCATTTTTAAATTCAATTGTTTGTGTGTGTGTGTGTGTGTGTGTGTGTGTATGTATGTGTTGTATGAGTTCTTTATATATTTTGGATATTAGCTCCTTATCTGAGGTATTGTGTGCAAATATCTCTGTCATTCATTTGGTTGCCTCTTTATTTGTTGATGGTTTCTTTTGCTGTGCAGAAGCTTTATAGTTTGATATAGTCGCATTCATTTTTGCTTTTGCTTCCTTTGCGTTTGAGGTCAAATTCATTAAATTCTGTCCAAGACCAAAGACCTACCTTTTTTTCTATGTAATTTAGGTCTTTTATTGAGGTCCTTGTTTCATTTTCCATTAATTTCTTGTGTATGTTGACAAATAGCAGTCTAATTTTATTCTTTTGCATGTGGCTTTCTAATTTTCCTAGCACCACTTATTAAAGAGGCTTTCTTTTCACTATGACCAGTGATGCTTATTTGGTTGGGGTTGACCCACAAAGTGAAAGGTCATCAGTTTGAGTCCCAGCCAGGCACATGCCTGGGTTGTGGGTTGTATCAGGGCACATCCAAGAGGCAACCAATATTTCTGTCTTACATTGATGTTTCTCTCCCTCTTTTCTCTCTCCCTTCCCCTCTCTCTAAACATTTTGGAAACAATAAATAAAATTTTAAGAAAATTAAAGTTATGTCAGGGGACAATATTAATAGCTGGAAACTGGAAGGATTAAGAAACTGATTTTTGAATTAGTGTTTCAGGATTTTTAGGGTATAATTCCAAGAGGAGGATCACAGTTTCAAAAGGCATTTCCATCTTCAGTGTTTTGAGGAAATTCCATACTGTTTTCCACACTGGCCGCACAGTCTGGATCCCACAAGCAGTGTACTAGAGTTCCTTTTTTTCCCACAACCTCACCTGCACTTGTTTTTTGATTTGTTTATGATGGGCATTCTCAATGGTGTGAAGTGCTACCTCACTGTGGTTTTAATTCGCTTCTCTCTGATGGTTAGTGATGCGGAGCATATTTTCATGTGTCTATGTGCCTTCTGCATGTCCTCCTTGGAGAAATGTCTGTTCAGGCCCTTTGCTCATTTTTAATTGGGTTGTTTGTTTTTTTCTGGTGTGGAGTTGTGTGAGTTCTTTATATATTTTGGAGATAAAACCCATGTCCAAGGTATCATTGGCAAATGGATTTTCCCATATAATTGCTTCCCTTTTCATTTTGCTGATAGTTTCTTTAGCCATGCAGAAGCTTTTAAATGTGATGAAATCCCATTTGTTTACTCCTTCTTTTATATCCCTTGTCCTAGGGGATGTATCAGTGAAATATTGCTGCATGGAACGCCTGAAATTTTCCTGCCCATGTTCTCCTGTAGGACTTTTATGGTGTCACTTCTTATATCTAAGTGTCTTATCCATTTTGAGTTTATTTTGCTACATGCATAGTATGGTGATGAAAGACAAATACCATATAATCTCACCTATGATTGGAACCTAACCAACAAAACAAACATATGAGAAAAATAGAAGCAGAGACATGGAAATAAAGAACAAAGTGACAGAGTGATCAGAACAAAGAACAAAGTGATCAGAGGGGAGAGGGAATAATGGAGGAAACAAGGTGAAGGGGCAAGTCAAGGAACATGAACAGAGGACTTATGGGCACAGACAATAGGGTGGGGATTGACTGTGGGAGTGGTGGGGGTGGGCAGGGGAGAGCAACTGGGAAAAGGGTGGGACAACAGTAACTTAACAATAATAATAATAATATAAACTTAAAAATAAAATATTAATAAAATAAAATAGAAAATAAAATGAAATATAATGCCTTAAACAAAGAAACTGATTCTTAAGGTAATACAGTATTTGAGATGACAATTGACTAAGCTAGTTATTACATTTGTTGTATGGATACGAATAAAATGTTGGAAAATATATGCAATCAATAATTAGTGGAACTGAAAACATAAATTTCTTGGGGGTAAGAATGACATTTATTCTCTACTTAGCTAGAAGAAAGTTGATTAGCTTATTTGTAAATACTGTACCTAGAGATTCTACTTTAACTCTACCTGTTTACTGCTATGTACCTTTCAAAACATAATACTACAGCATTTTAGTGCTTGTTATCTATAAAAATATATTAATTTTTATTTTATCTTTGAAATAGAATATTGAATTAAAATTTTTTTCCTATTTAATCTGTTGATTACTCTGACCTTCTTACTTCTTACAATAAATTGAACAAATGATATTTATAATGATCCTCTCAAACTTGTAAAAGCCACATTTTTCCCTTGTATCAATTATCTTCATGTATATAAAAAGGGAAACAGGCACAAACACAGATAGAAATTCTAAGTTTTCTTTAGTAAAACATATTATTTAAGGATATTCATAAATCTCAATCACAAAAGAATTTTGTGAGTCAAAAGTTGTTATCTGCAGGAAGTTGTACTACAGATATGTAAACAAAGAGAAATGAATGACAGTTTTTTCTTCTAAGTCATTTTAACCAAGTGTGTGTACTATTTAATAGCACTAAAATTAGAAATATTTAATTATTTTAATAAATAATTCACTTTGGTGGTTCTGTGGAAGACCAAATGAACATATAGGAAAATAAAACAGCTTTTGGAGTGTCAAAACAAAGAGAAGTGGACATCTGACAGGAATTGGGAGGTAAGACCAATAGGAGTTGGTCATGGGTGAACACGTGAGACTAAGTTAGGATCCTGAGTACTGGGCTGACAGTCAAGGCCAGGCTGTAGGTCTAGCCAGTTTAGGGAATTAGACAGTGTTGAGGGTGGGAAGCAAACACTGTAGGTCAGGGACCAGATAGGAACCAGTGCTCACAACTGATGCAGTTAAGTCTTGAGGTTGACAGTAGAAATTAAGAGAATTTGATGACAGTAGAGGTTAAGAGAACTTGAATTTAAAACTTGGATTGAATTATTCCACTTGAGTATATGGGAGAAGTATCTTGAACTTAGATTCAGGTTACTCTGTAAAATTAGGATGATGGGAATTCTTAGCTCACCAAATTATTGTGAGGATTGAATGAACATACGTAAATACAGTGTTAAACAAGTGATTGGCAAAGAGTAAATCCTGAATGAAAAGTTGGTTAGTATTTTAGCAGAATTTCCATCGAGTGGTGCATCAGCAGGGTGAGACAGAACTTTCTAAAATAAGGGTAAACAAGAGAATTAGCTGAGCCTTCAGGTTGAAGACAGCTGTTTCTACCATCACCCATCTACTCCAATAAGTCACAAGTCATCAGTAGTCATCCCTTTGAGGCATGTGGATTAACTCTGACCCGGAAGTCATTCAGACCTTTTTACTTCAAAATTCTACATCTACAACTTTAAAGATTATATATATATACTTCTTGCTAGGAAAATATATACATGTTTTATGATTTAAATAACTGTGTTATTTAAATTTCAACTTTACATGGCATTCCACTTCAAGGATCCCTGAGGCACCTAAAGGAGTGTCTTACACATAACACCACAAAACAAATAAAATACCCATACATCAAGGGAATAAAGCTAAGGTTACCATTTTATAGTGGAAGTTTATTATTACTGAACCTGAAATAGCAAAGTACACACAGAAACAATATTTAGCTATGAAATAACTTACCATTCATACCCTCAATGACTATCAACTAGAAGTGCACCAAATCTAGATATTAAAAATTGACAAGTTCAAAGCCCTGGCTGGTGTAGCTCAGTGGATTGAGCGCGGGCCTGTGAACCAGAGGATCACGGTTCGATTCCCACTCAGGGTACAAGCCTGGGTTGCAGGCTGTTCCCTGCAGGCCAACTCCCAGCAGGGGACGCATGAAAGGCAACCACACATTGACATTTCTCTCCCTCTCTCTGTCCCCTCTAAAGATAAATAAATAAATAAATAAATAAATAAATAAAATAAAAATTGACAAGTTCAGAGGACTTCTGGCCAAGATGGAGGTGTAGGTAGACACACTGTGTCTCCTTGCACAACCAAAACAGGACAACAACAAATTTAAAAACAAAAAAGAACCAGAACTGACAGAAAATTGAACTGTATAAAAGTCTGACAACCAAGGAGTTAAAGAAACATTCATCCAGATTAGTAGGAGGGGCAGAATCAGGCAGCTGGGCAGAGAGGACTCCTGGCAAGATGGCAGCTGGAGGACTGGGGTGGGCATGGCTGTGACTGGCGGGCAAGGTGGCAGCTGGCATACTGGGCGGTCCCACATTTGTGTGCAGAGAAACCAGGAGGAACAACTGGGGAGTGAGACAGACCACACAACTCAGAGTTCCAGTGAGGGGAAATAAAACCTCAAACCTATGATTGAAAACACCTGTGGGGGTTGAGGTGACAGTGGGAGAAACTTCCAGCCTCACAAAAGAGTTCATTGGAGAGACCAACAGGGTCCTAGAATGTACACAAAACCACTGATCTGGGAATCAGCACCAGAAGGGCCCAATTTGATTGTGGGTAATGGGGGAAGTGAGTGAAAACCAGCAGAAAGTGGAGCAAGTGGCATTCTTCCCTCTGAGACCTCTCCACATACAGTGCCACAACATAGTGTATGAATTGCCCTGCTCCATGACTAGCTAAGGCTCCATCACTTACTACTTAAAAGACATACAAAGACAAAAAAAAAAGGCCCAAATGAAAGAACAGACCAAACCTACAGAAAAAATATTACTAAGTGATGAAGAGAAAGCCAACCTATCAAATGCACAGTTCAACACACTGGTAATCAGGATGCTCACAGAATTGGTTGAATATGGTCACAAATTAGATGAAAAAATGAAGGCTACACTAAGTAAAACGAAGGAAAGTGTACAGGGAACCAATAGTGATGGAAACAAAACTGGGACTCAGATCAATGGAGTGAACCAGAGGAAGAAAGAAACAACAAAACAGAAAAGAATAAAGAAACAAGAATTCAAACAATGAGGAAAGGCTTAGGAACTTCCAGGACATCTTTAAATGTTCAAACATCCAAGTCCTAGGGGTTCCAGAAGGAGAAGAGGAAGACCAAGAAATTAAAAACTTATTTCATCAAATAATGAAGGAGAACTTCCCCAATCTGGCAAAGGAAATTGACTTTCAGGAAATCCAGGAAGCTCCGAAAGTCCAAAAGAAGTTGGACCCAGGGAGGAACACACCAAGGCACCTCATAATTACATTAATTTAGCCAAGATTAAAGATAAGGAGAGAATCTTAAAAGCAGCAAGAGAAAAGGAGACAGTTACCTACAAAGGAGTGCCCATAAGTCTGTCAGATGGTTTCTCAAAAGAAACCTTGTAGGCAAGAAAGGGCTGGAAAGAAGTGTTCCAAGTCATGAAAGGCAAGGACCTACAACCAAAATTACTCTACCCAGCAAAGCTATCAATTAGAATGGAAAGGCAGATAAAGTGCTTCTCAGATAAGGTCAAGTTAAAGGAGTTCATCATCACCAAGCCCTTATTATGTGAAATGTTAAAGGGACTTATCTAAGAAAAGGAAGATACAAATATGAACAGTAAAATGCCAACAAATCCACAATTATTAAGAAGCAAACCTAAAACAAAAACAAAAACAAACTAAGCAAACAACTAGAACAGGAACAAAATCACAGAAATGGAGATCACATACAGGGTTATCAGTGGGGGAGTGGGTGGGGAGAGAGGGGGAATAGGTACAGAGAATAAGTAGCATAAATAGTAGGTAGAAGATAGACAGAGGGAGGTTAAGAATAGTATAGGAAACGTAGAAGCCAAAGAACGTATATATATTACCCACAAACATGAATTAAAGAGCCGGGGGGGAATATAGGTGAGAGGGGGTGGGCAGGGCAGATGGGAATAAAGGGGGGGGTGGGGAATGGGATGAATGTAATAGCATAATCAATAAACTACATTTTTTAAACTGACAAGTTCTAAATTAACAGACCTCGTAGAGATTAGTTGTGTTCATGTGAAGTGGACTGTCAATACTCATTTGAGACTGTGACAATGATCCCTGGTGCTTTGGAATTCACATTTGATTCTCTACAATCTCCAGAGATCTATCCTCAAAGGCAAACAATAATAAAAACATGGTAGTATATAACAACAGTGATTTTGAATTTATTGCTGGGAGATGAATCAATTTCTATATCAAGAGGTAAAAATTTGGCTTTTGTGAATAATCTGATGTGATGATTTCCACTTCCCTTTTGCAAACACTTTATACTCTAAAGTTGTACTCACAAGCCAGTGCAGAAACAGGGCAGATAGATATAGTCCAACAGTCAGCAAGCAGGTAATCTTAGCTGACAATCCAAATTCTGTCTCCACAGTGTGTCTAAACAGGCAAGATCCAAGGGAGCAGGATTCCTCATTAACCCAGCCATGGGACCAGAAAATCACAGGGCCTTTCACACTATGTAAACCTGGCACTCAGCCTTAATGCTAATAAATTTACTAGTTTTGAGATGCTTTAGAGACTTATTGTTTGTAAATATTCTGTGGGAAATCTTCCTTTATTCATTGTTTTCAGTGTTTTAGCTTAGAGGCAATCAGATACTTTTGACCAAGTCAGGAATATACAGCCAGGAAATTGGGAGATGAGGATCAACCTGGCTGTGAGCTGGGTGAACCTGGATAAACTTCTAAACATTTTAGGTGTAACTTTATTCAGCTGTATATTACGTTGAAACTAAAATTATTTCATTCCATAATACTCCAATTATAAAGTATTGTTATATTAGAAAATGACTCAATTTGTTTGAGTAAACATATTTCAATTATGTCCTAAATGGTAAGCAAATGTTTCTGGTAGTAATTTAGACTGATATTTCAAACTACTTGAAAAAACAATGTTTTAATTGTAAATGTTAAATATACATAATAAATATATAGTACTTTATTCATAAACCTAACTTGAAATTCCTTTCTATTTCTTCTTGGTCCTAGAAAATTTTTCTAATTTTCATTTGAAAATGGTTTTGTTTTACTAAGAGAAATTGTGAACTTTGTGATTAACTAGGCACCCATTTTATACACTAGCTATCAAAGAGTAGAAAAGATACATTTCATTTATAGCATATTACTAAAGAAATATACTAGATTCAAACTGTCTGATATTCACAACTAGCTTCTACTGCTGGATATGTAAACTTAGGTAAATACTTAACATTGTTAAATTAAGTTTTTTCATCCACAAATAAAATAGAAGTTTTTAATGTTACTTCATGACAGTTAACATAGAACTATACATGTAAAATTCTGAACTGTGCCTACCATTAGTCAGCTTTCCACAAATGTTAGTTCTTAAGTCTCTATTACATGATCTTATATTTATACATATTTATTTTTTGTTGTAGTGAACATTCCTTTTTGCTATTCTCAAAAGTCTTATGTTTAGATTAAAAGCCACTTTAAGTACATTTTATAAATAGATACTATAAGGAGGAAAGATCTACATTATTTGAAACAGGTTCTCTAGTGTTGGGCTAAAAACAATTGTTAAAATATATAGACTCATTATACATAAATATACACTATGGGCTCTAGAGCAAAAGGAAGTTCCAAACTTAGCTAGAATAACTTGTTTACAATGACCTCCATGTGTATTAAAGAAAATGAAACCATCGAATTTCTGATTTCTTTAATATAATGTTTCATCATAGGTTTGTTTTGGTAGCAGCAACATTATTTCATGGATTCCCTGGGCCCCAGAACCACGCTGTACTGACAGACTTCATTTTACTGGGCTTAACTGATGACCCAGTCCTTCGAGTCATCCTCTTCGTGACCATCCTCTGTATCTACTTGGTGACCATATCTGGCAATCTCAGCACAATCCTTCTTATCAGAATCTCTTCTCAGCTCCATCATACTATGGATTTTTTTCTGAGCCACTTGGCTTTTGCTGACATGTGCTTTTCAACTTCTCTCACAGCCAATGTGCCTGAAAATTTCCTGGTGGAGAAAAATCCAATCTCCTATCATGGATGTGGCATGCAGCTTCGTTCAACTGCTGTCTTTGGGACAATCGAGCGCTTCCTTCTGGCTACAATGGCATATGATCACTTTGTGGCAATCCACAACCCACTGCTTTATTCAACCAAAATGTCCACACAAGTCTGTGTTCAGATCCTCATGGTGGCTTATGTGGGTGGTTTTCTCAATTCTTGCTCTTTTACTATTTCCTTCTACGTTTTACTGTTCTGTGGACCAAATCACGTCAATCATTTTTTTCTGTGATTTTGCTCCTCTAGTGGAACTCTCCTGTTCTGCTAGCAGTATCCCTGCAGTTGCCCCCTCATTGGTCGCTGGCTCCATCATTGTGGTCACAGTGTTTGCCCTACTTGTCTCCTACATCTACATCCTCATCACCATCCTGAAGATGAACTCCAACAGGGGTGCCACAAGGCCTTCTCTACCTGTGCTGCCCACCTCACAGCAGTCACTCTGTATTTTGGGACTATTTATTTTTTCTATGTGATGCCCAAGTCCACCTTCTCAAGTGACCAGAACAAAGTGGCATCTGTGTTCTACAATGTGGTCATCCCTACGCTGAACCCCATCATCTATAGTCTCAGGAACAGTGACATTAAGGGGGCTCTGAAGAGAGTTTGGCAGAATATTTTTGTAGTGAAGTTTGATATTTTTTATGATTTGATATAATAATATGTCATAAACAAAACAACAAAAGGAAATTGAGTTGTCTGTGGTCTAAATATATTGGTCCATATGTGATTATTATGTGTGTGGAGCTTCTCAGTGAAGGTAGGGGGTGGANCTGTACTGACAGACTTCATTTTACTGGGCTTAACTGATGACCCAGTCCTTCGAGTCCTCCTCTTGGTGACCATCCTCTGTATCTACTTGGTGACCATATCTGTCAATCTCAGCACAATCCTTCTTATCAGAATCTCTTCTCAGCTCCATCATACTATGGATTTTTTTCTGAGCCACTTGGCTTTTGCTGACATGTGCTTTTCAACTTCTCTCACAGCCAATGTGCCTGAAAACTTCCTGGTGGAGAGAAATCCAATCTCCTATCATGGATGTGGCATGCAGCTTGGTTCAACTGCTGTCTTTGGGACAATCGAGCGCTTCCTTCTGGCTACAATGGCATGTGATCACTTTGTGGCAATCCACAACCCACTGCTTTATTCAACCAAAATGTCCACACAAGTCTGCGTTCAGTTCCTCATGGTGGCTTATGTGGGTGGTTTTCTCAATTCTTGCTCTTTTACTATTTCCTTCTACGTTTTACTGTTCTGTGGACCAAATCATGTCAATCATTTTTTTCTGTGATTTTGCTCCTCTAGTGGAACTCTCCTGTTCTGCTAGCAGTATCCCTGCAGTTGCCCCCTCATTGGTCGCTGGCTCCATCATTGTGGTCACACTGTTTGCCCTACTTGTCTCCGACATCTACATCCTCATCACCATCCTGAAGATGAACTCCAACAGGGGTGCCACAAGGCCTTCTCTACCTGTGCTGCCCACCTCACAGCAGTCACTCTGTATTTTGGGACTATTTATTTTTTCTATGTGATGCCCAAGTCCACCTTCTCAAGTGACCAGAACAAAGTGGCATCTGTGTTCTACAATGTGGTCATCCCTACGCTGAACCCCATCATCTATAGTCTCAGGAACAGTGACATTAAGGGGGCTCTGAAGAGAGTTTGGCAGAATATTTTTGTAGTGAAGTTTGATATTTTTTATGATTTGATATAATAATATGTCATAAACAAAACAACAAAAGGAAATTGAGTTGTCTGTGGTCTAAATATATTGGTCCATATGTGATTATTATGTGTGTGGAGCTTCTCAGTGAAGGTAGGGGGTGGATTTTCTGATGTCAAAGGTAACTTCAAGGCACATAACAGTAAGCTGTTGTTAATAACATTAACTTAGAAACAAAAAAACATGAAAAAATACTTAATATGTTGAAAATCCTCTTAAAAGATCATTTATTTTTTCAAAAGCTATTCTCTACCATAAGTTAAGGTTATTATACCTCCAAGCTTTTACTGCTGTGCCTACTTACAATAGCAGCTTATCCTGAAATGAGAGAGATGCTTACAGTTACAATTTTGTATTGATGCGGACTCTCGCCAGCAGAGTCCACGGTGTTGTAGATGCAACAAACAAATTCACATGGACTACAGAAGTCCTGTGGAGAAAAAGGGATGGCATGGCCACTCTCTGAGAGAGAGAGCACCTCATCCCTTGCCTGGACAGGCTTTTATTGCTTTCCAGTAGCATTACATCAAAGAAGGTCCTCATTCATTATGTTCAGGTTTGCTTTAGGTGATTACTTTTTACAGATAACAAAGGAAAGGATGTTACCAATTACTCCCTCAAGATTAGTAAGGAAAAAGTGTTACAAATGCAAGGGAACAATAAGAGTGATTGGTCTGGTTACACTCCATCCTTGGGAGAATTAGCACAAACTTCAGGAAGTTACTTTAAAAATATGCAGTAAACATTTGCAGTTTTAATTCAGGGTGAGGTAGTTTTAGCAAAAGCAAGCCTCAAAGCAGCCTAGGTATAATGCAGGCCTGGTTTCCCACGGGAAAGCCAGTCTGTCGGTTTGCCTCCAATGTGCTGACTAGCACCTGTGGGTTTTCTGATAGGGCTGGGCTACATTTGCCAACATTAAGCAGATGGGTTCCCTACAGTGTATATTCTGAGTGGAAATGACCAAGTGGAACCAGACAGTAAAACTACTGAAGACATTTTTCTTATAGGAAAGTTATCTGCTGGGATGTACTTTGTGGAACTGTAAATTGTGACCTGTGTTTCTGATCTCTGGCTCCAGGATAGTTCTAAGGAAGCCTATAGAAGAATAGGATGAGAAGTCCCTGATTAACCTGTGAGTTCTGTCAGGTCAAAACAATGACTTCTCTGTTGCAATGAGCAGGGTTCCTGAACTCCTTAAAGTGACTTGTTCATGGTTAGACTCATTTGCGTTAAGGAAGCTTGAGACAATTGGATTGTGTTTCCTGTGAAGCCTAACTGACCTCTATCACTGACTACCATATTTATTTGTCTTTCCCCGCCCTCTTCTTAGTGTTGTAGACAATTTTTTGTCTTTGAATTTCCAGCACAAACTGTATATAAATTGATCATCTCCTTTCACCCAAATTTGTCCCTTCCAATGTTCTGTATTTTACCAAGAGATACTACCATTCAATCAATTAATTAATTCTGAACTCTTGAGTATTTTTTTCCTCCACACACATTGTACATTGTCTTGTACATTCTGAGTCCAATATTTATCACCTACTTCTCTTATTTTTTATTGTCAACACCTCTATTTTAAACTATCACCTGATGCATTGGTTTTAAGATAGTACTCATGTGATAGCTAATTTTATGTGTCAAGTTGACTAGGCTACGGCGACCAGTGGTTTGGTCAAACACTCATCTAGATTTTACTGTGAACGTTACTGTTTAGATGTGATTAACACTTAAGTCAGTAGACTTTGAGTCAATCAGGTCACCCTCAACAATGTGAGTAGCTCTTATCCAAGTAGTTGAAAGCCTTAAGAGAAAACTGCAGTGCCCGAAAAAAGAGGGACATTGTCTCCAGGCTCCCTTATAACTCAACAATGTGACATCACCTCTTACTGAAATTATCTATCTGGACTGCCCTTGGATTCTGGAATTGCCCACTCCCATGCTGTATAAGCCAGTTCCCTAGTAATCAATCAATCACTTGCTTACTCTCTATGTATGTATGTATGTATGTATACATACATGCATATATTTCCTATTGATTCTATTTCTGGAGAATCCTGACTAACACGACCCTAACTAGCTTTCCTCCTGCCTCTCTCACTCTCTTCCCATCATTTTCCATGTGCCAACCATGGCCGTAAATCTAAATAGATAAGTTCTTTCATTAATAGCCCTAACAATGTTATAATAAGGTTACAATTCTGAACATGGTTTACAAAGTCTTGAACATAGCCCATATTTCTTTTTTGACCCTCACAGCTCTTCCCTTGATCTCTAAACACATAAAATCTAGGACCGATCATTTGGGTTCCTTGACAGGAGAAAGACAGCTATTGTTCCCTGGTTTTTTGTTTGTTTGTTTGTTTTTTCAATTTTTTTATTTAATTATTTTTCAAGTACAGTTTTCTATTACTCCCATCCCATCCCACCCCCTATTCTCCCCCTCCCTCCCATTTCCACCCTTCTCATTTGTTGTCCATGTATCCTTTATATAGGTTCCTTTAAATCTCTCCCTTATTTCCCCTGAAATTCCCTCCCCTCTCCCCTCTGGTCACTGTCAGCCTGTCTCTATTTCAGTGTCTTTGGTTATATTTTGCTTGCTTGTTTGCTTTGTTGTTTAGCTTCCTGTTAGAGGTGAGATCACATGGTATTTGTCCTTCAACACCTGGCTTATTTCACTCAGCATAATGCTTTCCAGTTCCATCCATGTTGTTGCAAAAGGTAGGAGCTCCTTCTTTCTTTCTGCAGCATAAAATTCCATTGTGTATATGTACCATAGTTTTTTGATCCATTCATTTACTGACGGGCACCTAGGTTGCTTCCAACTCTTGGCTATTGTAAATTGTGCTGCTATGAACATTGGGGTGCATAGGTTCTTTGGGATTGGTGTTTTAGGGTTCTTAGGATACAATCCCAGCAGGCCCTGTTTTTAATTACTTTATTTTTTATTGTTGTTCAAGTATAGTTGTCTCCATTTCTTCCCCCACTTCCCCCCATCCCCACCTCCCACCCTCAATCCTAACCCCTTTGGCTTTGTCCATGGCTTTGTCCTTTATACATGTTCCTTAATGACCCTTATCCTATTTCCCCCCATTATCCATCAACCTCCTCCACTCTGGTCACTGTCAGTTTGTTCTTTATTTCAACGTCCTTGGTTCTATTTTGCTCATTTGTTTGTTTTGTTGATTAGGTTTCACTTATAGGTGAGATCAGATAGTACTTATCTTTCACTGGCTTATATCACTTAGCATAATGCTCTCCAAATCCATCCATGCTGTCACAAAGGGTAGGAGCTCCTTCTTTCTTTCTCCTGCATAGTGTTCCATTGTGTAAATGTACCATAATTTTTTGATCCACTCATTTACTCATGGGCACTTAGGTAGCTTCCAACACTTGGCTACTGCAAATTGTGCTGCTATGAACATTGGGGGGCATAGGTTCTTCTGAAGTGGTGTTTCAGGGCTCTTGGGGTATACTCCCATCAGTGGAATTGCCAGGTCAAAAGGCAGTTCCATTTTTAGTTTACTGAGGAAATTCCATACTGTTTTTCACAGTGGCTACACCAGTCTGTATTCTCAAGAGTGTATTAGGGTTCCCTTTTCTCCACAATCTCACCAGAACTTGTTAGTTAATTTATGATGTCCATTCTGACTGGTGTGAAGTGGTGTCTCATTGTGTTTTTAATTTGCATCTCTCTGATGGCTAGTGATGCTGAGAATCTTTTCATTTGTCTCTAGGCACTTTTATGTTCTCCTTGGAGAAGTGTCTGCTCAGGTCCTTTGCCCATTTTTTAAAATTGGGTTGTTTGTCTTCCTGCAGTGGCGTAGTGTGAGGCTTTTTATATATATAAATATTTATATAAATATATATAAATATTTACGTAAATATTTATATAAATATATATAAATATTTACGTAAATATTTATATATATAAATATATATATATATTTTGGAGATCAAACCCTGTCCAAGGTATCATTTGCAAATATATTTTATCATATGGTTGGTTCCCTTTTCATTTTGCCAATGTTTGCTTTAGTTGTGCAGAAACTTCTTGTTTTAAATCCTTAAACATGCCCATGTTCTTTACTACATCAGGACCATATCATATGCAGTAGCATATGAAATGTATTTTTCACCCCACCTGGGTAATGCCTAATAATACTACAAGTACTAACCTAAATGCTGCTTTCTTTCCTCTGGAAAGTCTTCTTGAGGCTCCTACCAAATTAAGTGCACCTGTTATCCCTCTACAGAACCTTGAATATTTTCTTTAGAATACCCAATGCACGTTACAGTTGAACATTCAGTACTTGTTTTCTCCACAATGTTGGAAGCTTCATATAGACAGCTACAATGTCTTTCCTCTCTCCCCATGCATCTATGTTCACACAGTCCCTGAAACACAGTAAGCATAAATGCTTAGTTGAAATGAAACACTTAATAAATGAATGGCTAGCTGAATGAAGCTTTTTCCTGTGTCATAAACCACTGGTTCTGCTGGCTTTAAGTCCTGGTTACTCATCTGTTGAATGTTTCATCCTGATTTAAGCAACTGAATGAATGTCTGTATCAGATCTTGCTACAGCTGTGACAAATCATTATACAAAATGATGCTCCCCACAATGATGTCCTTGCTTCCATACTGATTGATTCAGATTGGCAACTAGAGTAGTAGGATTGCTGTGGCTATTCAGAGTGTTTATGGTTCCCTAAACATTTCTGGAACATTTTTCTAATTCTATGAAGTACACCATTGGTGTATCTTGATAGGGATTGCAGTTGAGATATCCCTCCAGAGCCTCAGCCACCACTGTGGGAGTGAGGTCACCCTTTTCATATCTCTGACCTTCTTACCAGTCTTCATATGGCTTCTTCTATAAATTGTGGTTATAAGATTTCTGTTCAGCAAGTCAGCAGTTGGTTATAGAGGTGGATTGTTCTATTAGGTTAACCAAAAAGTTCATTTATTTTTTCTGTATGATTGTTCTAGTAGTGCTCAGCTGTCTTTAACTTCA
The DNA here is from genome assembly GCF_014824575.4 of Sturnira hondurensis. NCBI lineage: Eukaryota > Metazoa > Chordata > Mammalia > Chiroptera > Phyllostomidae > Sturnira > Sturnira hondurensis. Next base: position 15,790 of record NW_028089049.1, read on the forward strand.
TTTGAAATAATTCTGTTAGATTGTATTCTGACAGCTCTCATTCAGACAGTGTGCCTTAAAAAAACTTAATCAAAACTGAACTTTTGTGTAGCCATTTTGATACTGAAGATGGTAGAAGATACACAATATTTTTGTTGCATTATGCTTTATTATTTCAAGAAAGGTAGAAATGCAACTGAAATGCAAAAAAAAAAAAGTATATATTTGTTCAGTGTAGGGAGAAGGTGCCATGACTGACCAGATGTTTCAAAAGTGGTTTGTGAAGTTTTCATCCTATTGACATTTTGGCCAAATAATTCTTTGCTGTGGGACTGTCTTAGGTATTGGGAGATGTTTGGCAGCACCCCTGGCCTCTACCCAGTAGAAGCCAATATTGGGAGGTAGTTGACATACTATATGCAAATCTTTAGTTATTGGTGAAAATGAAAGATGTTTCTTTTATTGTACAGAAAAAAAAACTAAACAAACTTTTTGGCCAACCCAATATACTTTATGTTGTTCAGTATCCTTATAATCATTGCTCTAAAGTCTGTATCAGATAAATTGCTTGCCTTCATTTCATTTAGTTCTTCTTCTAGAGAATGCTCTAGTTCTTTCATTTGGGGCCTATTTCTTTGTCTTCCCATTTTGGCTGCTTCTTTGTATTTAATGCATTATACAGATCTGCAAAGACTTTGGTCCAGCCCTATGTTGGACACTGCCTGTGGCTGGCCCTCAGCAATCTGTTTGGAGTGATCAATAATCCACAGCTAGTGCTTAAACTCCACAGGGTGGGGCAGGAAGGATTCCTGTGGGTGGGGCCATTGCTTCCACTCAGGCTGATGCTGCTTGGTGGGGAGTGTTCTAACCAAGAAAGATGGCTTCAGCAATGTGGGGGATGAGTCAGCACAGAGATCCTGGTGGCTGATCCCTCAGCTCTCTCTACAGAGCCACCAACCCCAGACTCTCCTTGACAATCTCTAATCTACTCTGCCCTCCCTCCACTGCAGTCCAGGGCAAAGTGGCTGCTAATGATATTTTTGCATTACTTCTTTAAAAGGCTCTCTCCATCTCTAGCCCTCTCTATGTGGCAGACAGAAACCTGCTGTTTTTCGCAGCCAGGTGTTGTTTGGGTTCCTTTCCCAGTTCTGGTGCTCAAGCCTGGGGAGCCCTACTTGGGATTTAGTTCCCTCACTTCTCAGGGAGAATAACCTAGCTGCTGAAATATCCCTCCAGAACTTCTGCTGCTGCCCTTGAGTGTCCAGCCAGCCCTCTCATGTCTCTGTACTACATACCAATCTCAATGTAGTGATGTGGTTTCTTCCATAAGTCCTTGGGTTTTAGGTTTCTCTGCAGCTAGTGTTCAGTTGGCTATTTAGGATAATTTTTCCTTGAATAAGTTGTAATTCCAGATTAGTCCTGGGAGCAGGTTAGTATTACTTCTACTTATTCTTCTGCCATGTTTGGTCTGCCCTATTTTCTTCTCGATGGTTTTATGTTTCAGTTGTAAGTCTAGTTGGTCCTGGGAGGAGGTGAGTGTATCTCTCACCTTTCCACTGCCATCTTGGATCCTTCCCTATTGTCTCTTGGCATTGTTTTGTAATTGTAGCTATTTTAATGGTTTTATAATTTTTTTTAGCGGTGTTAAGCATCTTCTCGGCTGCTTCTTAGTAATTTGTATGAGTCCTTTTTAAAGTACATGTTGAAAGCTTTCTCCCATTAAAAATGTAGGCTGCCTTCCATTTATTGAGTTCTAAGAATTCTTTATATATTCTATATTTAGCCTTTTCTCATAAATATGTATTTTGTGATGTAACATGTTCTCCTTTTTAATCTCCTAGATGATTTGTTTGAAAAGCAAATGTTTTCAATCTTGAAATCTGTCATTTTTATTTGTTATGTTTTGTAAGTCTCTGTCTTATCTAAAAACCTTTGCCTAATCTAAAGTTATAAATACTTCCTCATATATTTAGCTGTAAAAATGTTATAGTTTTGTCTTTTGTATGCATATCTGTGATAGAGTTGGAGTTGATCTTTCTGTATGGCAGGTAAAAAGTGTTATTGCTCATTATTTTCATACAATACAAAGTTTTTCAAGTAATATATGCTCAATACTTTTCCCCTGTTGAATTTCATTTTACATCAGTACAAAATGAATTGATATACATATATACACATATATATATATGTGTGTGTGTGTATATATATATATAGGTGTGTATGTGTGTATATTGTATATATATATATATATATGTATATATATTTATATATATATATGGATCTATTTTTGGACTATCTTTCTTGATCTGTATGTCTATCATTTTACCAGTACCATACCGTCATACTTACTTTGGTTTTATGGTAAGTCTTGAAGTCATGTAATGCTAATCTGTCAAATTTTTTGTTTTTAAAAATTACTTTCACTTTCTGGCTTATTTTCATATCCACAAATAATCAGCTTCTCTATTCATATAAAAGCCCTTTTATACTCTTTATCCATATTGCATTGAATCTGTAGATTAATGTTTGGAGAGCCAGCCCCTTAATGACATCAAGTCTTCCAATCTACAAACATGGTATCTCTCACTCCAGTTATTTATGTCTTTTTTCTTTTTCTCATCAATGTTCTATAATTTTTAGTGAAGAAGTGTTACAGAGTTTTTGATAAACTTATTCCTAAATATTAATGGGCTTCAGCATGTTATAAGTATACTTTTCACTTTTAACCTTCCTGTTGTTGCTATCATATAAATATAAAATCATTTGTATTAACTTTTTATCCTGCAGTCTTACTAAATTAGTTATACAATGTTTTGTAGATTTCTTAGGGTTTTATGTATGAGCATTTACTTACATCTTTATATTTATTACATCTTTCCTTTATACCTCCAAATCCTCACTTCTGTTATCCCATTACAGAGACATGGACTTGCGTGGTCTATCTTGTTTTCAGATGCTCTCAATAGCCATCAACTGCTTTGAGCTGGGACTTCCAAAGTCCAGACCTTTTCTAGTCTCATGGTGATGATGTAAATGAGGGTAGATCACTACCCAAGAAATACATTTAGTGCAATCTATGACAACATTTCCACTTTTTAATGGGTTATAATTTCTTTGTAAGTCCAGACTATGGAACTATGCTTGTTGTTAACAACCTAATTTCAAGGCTTAGAATTTTAAAATACCCTTTTAATTCTTACAATTAAAGGAAACTATATGTGTCAAATGGGACTCTTTGTTTTTAACATGTTTTTAAATATAGATAAACTTCCAGTCAAATTTTGATACTGTGGTGCCCAGACTGACTTTCTAAAAGATGGGAATCAACCCAGTTTTCCCATCCTACACTTTGTTTTGGAATCTTCACAACCTAGACCTTTTGGGGGCAAGAGTTTGTTCAAGAGCCTAAGGCTTGATCATGCTATGCGAATCCTCTGGAACAGTAACAGCTGGAAGCATGAGACTACTGAGTGGCATCACAGTAGAGATTAAGTGCATGGAATCAGAG